>NW_019213320.1:0-103686 GCF_002532875.2 Varroa jacobsoni | reverse complement strand
AAAAAAAAAAAAAAAAAAAAAAAAAAAAAAAAAAAAAAAAAAAAAAAAAAAAAAAAAAAAAAAAAAAAAAAAAAAAAAAGAACAAGCTCTACTAAGCGAATGTGACATTTCTTAAATATTTCAAATAGTATTTTTAACAATCTGGCGTTATATCGATAGCTTAATTATTATTTTTCATCTGAAAGCGCCATTAGACCAGCTTTTTTTACGAGCGGATATGATCAAAAAGTCCGTATAGACTAAAGGTGACATCCATACAAAACAACATTTTTCGACAAAGACAATTTAACTACGTCTGTTTGATTTCTGCTAGTCAGAGCCGCTTCGTAAAACTGGGCCCCCAAGAAACGGGCATAGGCAATCGACAATCAAATTACATATGCAGTGGTAGAATATATTGCAGAACACTCACTGTTGGGCCATGTCTCATTACGTGATCACACTATTTACCCAATCTTAAGATCTAAAGCACTTAACTATTGGACGCAATATACATTTACACTGACTTTTTTCACGAGCTCCAGAAGGTCTTTTAAAAAGCCTTTTAGTTCCTCGTTTTCGATTGTGCCGTTTTTGTCCTGAAACAGAAGGTAATATTACAATTTAGCTGTCCGGGTTTGTTTTCAATATTTAGCGATTTTCGTCAAAGTTTCATAAATGATGTCTTATGCGGGGACCGCAAACATTTCTCTATATAATACAATATGATGTTTATAGGCAAGTATACTATACGAACAAAAAAACCTATGTTTCTAGCCTATTTATACGCCTCCGAGACCGTTAACATAAAGCTCATACATTTTCGCATCAGGGTTCCGCTTATTCTATGATTCTAAATGCAAAGATCTGACTTTGTTTGATTAATTGAAGCAAAAGAAAACCTAAATTTGTGTATGATTAGTGTTTTTTACGGGGAATGCACAACAAAGAAGCAATCTTACAATAAGTATGTATTGTTTTTACTTGTAATTGGGAAATTCGTTATAAGGTTCTCCGAGAATGCTCCGTTGAGGTTCGCTTGCACTGCTTTGCTCTGGTACTCGTTGCAAAACTTAATTTGAAACTAATAAGTTAAGGGAGGTGGCTGTAGTCGTGCGTTTGTCGCCTCTCGTCTGCGTAACATCAACGTTTGAAGAACGTTGGTTAAACGTGACTTTGGTTTACGAGCAGATAACATAGCTCGGTGTGAATGTTTTCACGATATGCGCCAAGACCGACCCAAGTTCCATATGCCAACTCAATATTCGCTGGGCTCTATGAACTGTTAAATGCGTTCCCCGAAAGTACTTTACATGAAACGTCCTCACTGCAACAAAAAATCTAGTTGACAACAATTGATGGTGATGAAGTTACCGTAAAAAGAACTGCTTGTTTTTTTAACAGCTAAGCACTTCGTTTGAGCACGATTTGCAACCGAGTTGGCGACAAGATTATCATTCATTTTTAACTTGAAAGGACACAGCAGCCTATAGTACTATGAGGCACTTGCGCAAGTACGAATGAACAATTAAACTTAACTAATCTGGTCAGAACTGAGGTCTAGACAATACATAGATAAAAAGGAAAGAACCTTACCCGATCATACAATGCGAACACCCTCTCGATGTCCTCCCTAGTTAACTTACTTGCACCCTGAAATAACAATAAAAGACGACGATTTCTCGCTAAAGTAAGCGGACACTGGTATTATCTGACAAATTTTAGAAAAGTATACTTGGTTCTCAGAGCGATAACTATCAAAAGTATTAAGCTACATAGAACGATGGGGGGGGGGGGGGGGGTCAACATAGGATGTCCATGGGTTCATAGTGAGGATGCCGTCCTGATATTAAAAAAACAATGTATACAACAAAGTTCCATTCATTAATCTGATCAAAATTATATATCGCGCTTTTATCGACGCTAGAAGTTTTTACAATGTAGCTTAATTACGTATAGCCTGCACCACTGTAGGGTAACCATGTCAGGAAACACGTTACAAATTAAAGTTAAAGTTAACACTAATATCAGCGCTATAAAACTTTACGTATTCGAAAATAACATACGAAAATAGGCCTTGTATTGACCGAATATTCAGTAGCTCAAATGGTGAGCTATTTTTAGAAGTTGCAGCAGGGACGTTGGAATCACCAGTTGGTGCAACTGAAGCGTTATTTTTTGCGCTTATACCTTGCGAGTCTAATTACGAGCATCAATAAATCTAATATCGTGGCTAATTCAAATATACTTTATGTGATGTGTTTACAAGATAACGGCTGGTTCTGATTGTGTGTCTGAAAAAATCGTAAGTTAAGTCCGCAAGCAATATCATTATACTTTATTGAACAGTTAAAGATACTTTTAGCCAACTTATTTCCAGACGAACATATTATACGCTGGAATTATCTGTACGACATGATTTTTTTCTTGTTTTTAAATGTCATTGATACCAGCTTAACTGGAGGAACGATATCTGACTGCATCTGCTTTGCCATCTACAAAACTTTAACATGCGCTTTAAACTACGGCATGAATTAATCAGGATTATAGGAAAACGTAAAAACACAGCAATAAAATAGCTTAACTATGCCCTTCAAAACGGCCCCAAAGCGGCGTACTAAAATATTACACTTCAAAGTTACTCCTTAAGCTTTTCCTTGTGTACCATTGGTCAATCGCCATCTTCTCTTGGTCGTCTATGAGAATAACGGGAGGACTTGTCATGCCGTTGCTCGGATGGTAAAAGAAAAATAGCGACCAGGTGACTTTTCAACGAACGTATGCAGGGTAGCCAAACCTGCCGCCGGCTAGGAAAAAATCGTCCGTTAAAAGGAGGGTCGTCGTCCTCTACCCGAAGGGGAATATTCATTCCGAAGCATTATAAAGTGTCATATTCTGGAGATTTTTGGTATATGAATGTTATGGTACGTCAAAGAGGGACAGCTATGTATCGGAAATACAGTACTTCTATCGGAAATAGGTCGTCACACTCGCGGGCTCCAAGCATGTGTACGCATGGTCGATTTTCTTTGCACGTAAAAAAAGTGGGTAGAGTGACATAGACTTTTTGGTTAATGTGACTTTTTCCCGGAAACCAAATTCTTATGCTCTATGTGTTTTGAGGCGTCTAAACAGGACGTCCACGTATGTGCTTTTAATTGCTAGATTGCGACGGTATAATGAATAACACTTCGACAAATACAACGGCAATTTCTTTAGATTAGGAAAAGATATTTATGTTTCAATTTATTTTAAGGTAGCTCACCCGCGCCTGTGTAGTACTGTGTTGCGCACGGCATACCTCTGTGGTATCATTTTTTGAATTCTGGATTGCAAACAAAAATCTCTTTCAGATAGTATTTTCACCCGTCTTCTATTATTTAAGCCCACAGAGGCTGCCTTTCGTAAGTTTTGCAGATGGACCCTGATCCATTTTTAAGACCTACGAAAGCGTTCGAAGTATCTCTCGTAAGGACTGCTCATACTTCGATGTACGTAGTGTATCAGTTCCTTTGAAAAGACATTATCTTCATGGGGTGCAAAGAATATGTCAGTGTCCATTCAAAATAGTGGTTTGGAAATGACGCATGAGTCCTACGTTCCTCGTATCAACTATCTGAGCTCGAGAGATTTGACAGGTTCCATTCATTTGTGATCCAATATAGCTAGTGGCAACGAACACTGGCTAGCCATTTAACAGATCACCCAATGACCTATCAAATTCAGACACAAATATGCTCTTCACAATGTAGCTATGTAGGCGCAGTCCCTTACATTCGATTATCTTATGGCATAAGTATTATCTAAGATAAAGATACCTTGAAAGCTGAACGACACAAGAAGTTCTCTTTCACAGGAAGCAATCTGTAAATTTGATAACGACAGATTTTTTTAGTCGCAAATTTTCAAATACACGAAGTGCATCATTTTTAGCTCTACGAATTCAAAATAGCAAAAAGTGGATTTTTACAAACTGTATCCTAGGTATTGGAGTAACGTAAAACAAACAGGTTACAAACTATGAAAATATAATAAACTGGACGCGTATATTGAAATATATGGTTATGATTTATATATGAAATATATAGAAATGTATGTATTAAAATGAGATTACTTTGTAGCTGAACTGTATCTGACAATAGTCCGTATTTTGCTGTTGTAGAGTATCTCTTATGTAATATAATCTTAAAGCGTTTGAATTGACGTCTTCACAGCTGTATGCTACATCTGAGTATTTATTTGATTGCTACATGATAAGGCCCGATGATTATCATGAATCTATTGAGGGTCCGCGTGATACATTTAGTTTATAGGTCGAGTTCTGATAGATCTATGACAAAAATAATTACTAACAATTGACCATTTTTGAGTGTATTTTTGTTCAAAAATAGGCCAGCATGAAAACGGAATTAAAAACTACCTATGGCGATGACGTTAGGGGATTTCAATACTGCTAGGTAAAGGCGAAGCTTCAAAAAGAGCTCCACTGAAGACATATTCGACGAGGCGAAACAATACAGGTTAACTTTTCCGCTGGAAACCATGTTAAGTTGCCATCATGTATTATCATTAGATCTAATCATTTACTGATACTCGCGAATAACGAATTGCTTTTTTTTTTTTTTTTTTTTTTTCTATAAATAACAGTCAGATTTAAGGGCCAGTCATTACGACAGGAGGGTAGGCATTGGTCTATGTAAATAGCGCTAATATTGTACTACTACTACTAAAATATTATAGCCTCATCTTCAATTAGTTCAAATCAAAATTGAGGAATAGAATCCTCATTAATAATTATTATGAATTATACTACTCTTGAATGAAGTGTTATTACCGTTTTGTGATAGAAGATTTAATAAATTATATTTAAAAACATGTACATTTTAATAATAGTTATTAACTGTCTACCCTATCTTATGAAATTGATCGAAGGACTCACTTGGCCATTTCGCTAAGTTGGAGCTTTCCATCTTTGTTGCTATCGAATATTTGAAGCTGAAAGTACATTCAAAAAGCCTGGTCCGATTTTTGTTTAGGTAACACATCTACCTGTTCGACACTAGTCTCTTGGGGTGTTTGAGGCTGTGTATCTACGTCTATAGATTGCCTTTAATATTTTTTTATCTGCATGTATCAATATTTAATGAATGGTTACCAACATTCAAGTCTTAGGTGTACTAGCCTTGATAACTATATCTTACGGATATCCCCTTCGGAAACTTTCGTTTCGGACTATAGCAGAAGTTCCCAAAATCACTACAGCCTTATCAAGCACTAGTTACAAGCAAGATTTCATCAAGCAGCTGGACTGAGAGGAGCCACTACGAAAGAAACATACACAATAGCGCATTTGAAAGAAGATCGTTTAAAAGCTTTTTAAGCTCTGACATCGTGACGTTGACACGAAAGCACGGTTTGTACCAATAATACGAGCGCCTTCGAATACCTGTGTTATTAAGCCTAATGCAGGATAAATTATTATCGTGGGCCTTAAACACACGGTCTGCTAGAGGGGACAGACCTATCGTAAAGAAGAAGCGGTGTCTATTTCAATAGAACGCATAACGTTTGTGCACTAATAGCCTTCACTTTTAAAAGGGGTCTTCTTCACCAGTGGTATAATACGTCCAAATATTGTTTAGATCGTTTGGATATTAATCTCATTGTATTACACTCTGGAATAAATTTCGTTACAAGAGCCGTATTGAAACGTAAACGCTATTACGCTTGTGAGTCAAGATAACTTGGAAATCCGAATTTTTACTATCCATTAATAATATCTAGTGGCATGTGTGAGAACTTCATGAACTTTAACCTGTGCAGGCGTTTCACTATAGGAAACATTTATGCCAAATCCTTGAATCATTTATGTTAATTATACTGTTTCTCTACAGAGTATACCGCATGCTGAAATTTCAACGATTACTAAATCCACAGTATACCATGATTATCATGCGAAATATAAAATTTAAGAAGAAGACCTTATATAACTCGCACCCCCTACAAAGGGCTCTGGGCTATCTCATGAATGTAAGCTTTACAAAGCAGATAAAAATATTAGTATACTTTTGTAAACGACATGACTATATCGAGGTAAGTTAGCAAATTAACAGTGTATGTTGAAGTTCGTACGTTGTCAACGATCTTAGAGAAAAGCTTATTTAGCCGATACTATTCGTAAGGTCATAGTCATCAAAGCTTAAGTAAAATAAAGCTTACCAACGTGTCCGTATATTCGATTAGTTTATCCTCCTCGATGTTATCTCTTTTCGCCTCTCGCAAGAGATCCTTTAAAAAGTTCTGAAATGTCAAAGAGGAAGGCATACCCGTTGCATAGGACTTCACTATATACACCACTGCACCACTTTCATATTAGGCCTAAGGAAAAGGCAAAACTGAGATTTCGACGCATTTAACATGTTCATTCGTTAAAGTCCTTACGATTTTTCTTGGAGCGTCATTTCGTTTGTGCTTTGAAATTTAGAAACTTTAGCAAACATCCATTGCATTACAAAATGCAAGGACTGAAGAGAAGACCGGTACTAGCACGGGCCCGTCTTACCTTACCTTAAACTTGCCGAATAAACAGATTTTATAAGTTAACCTTCTAAAGCTAAATTTGTCAATGATTTTTTATGAGGCGTTTCATTAGTGGATTAAATGCGCTGCAACAGCGATGGATGCCCGTGAACAGCAGTAAACAGATTATTTTTCAAACGGGTAATCTTCGGTCAGGACAAATTTTAAAAATGTTTGTGTTACTGGGAACGCCCGAAACGTTTTGGTCTACCCAGTGTATCCTGGTTTTAAAATGACAGCGTGACAAATCGCTTACAATCATGCTTGCAAAGCGTATGTGGATCTCCCACGTTGCAGTTCATGCACAAGGACTGTAAAGCCATTTGCTTTAGCTTCATTATTTCTCGGTACCTTTCGACGTTTTAAAGCCTTGGCAAAGCCAGTGTGTCCACTCCCAATATAGGCAACAGCTATTGCCACTGTTGTGAAGTTACAACACAACCTCCGTTAACCCACCAGCCGCCCTGAGTCCTCACACGGTCCCCCAATGAAAACTCGGCTAAATAGGCATCTTCAGATGCTGATTCAAGCGGCGGCAATAACAACAATATTTTTCCCCCTTTTTTTCACAAGCATTGGTGATAAGGGCCTTTGAGCTGGTTAGGACTTCCTGCTAAAATTAGGCTTAAGCTGGAAGTAGAATGGCTACATAAACTGTGAATATGGTGTTTTTTATTTTATCGAAATTTAGTAGTAATAACATATATTAGCAGCAGGATGCCCGCGGTATCGAAACTATTAAAATCTAAAAACCTAATGTATACGCATTGGCAAAAGCTAATATCACGCCTCCTACTTCGGTGTTGCTTACTTTAAGTTCGTCTGCCTCAATAAATCCACTTCCGTCTGTGTCATAGTCCCGCCAAATCTGTAACCGAAAGCAGAAGAAAGAATGACGAATATTACGGTTTATACGAACAGCCCATATTAGAAAAATATCGAAAAAAAACATTACTTCAATACAGGAGGGCAATTTAAATGTACGTTTTTTCTGAAAGGATATAATAATAGTTTGCAATGTTTATTGATAATCTCCGCTATATGACAATTCGCGCTTATGGAAAATGTTATGCTACGCAATTTTAATTATTTAATTAACGCTTTTGCAAGCCGTTCGTTAAAGGCTAAACCTTAAACTTAGCGAAGGATCATGAAAGGTCACTGGCTCAAGCCCCGCTAATGATATATACCGCCACACGACAAAGAGTGCTTAAATATAGAAGTAGATATGTTTCGTTAGACCCAGAAAAAGGAAACGTGGTTATTTCAAATCCTTGTCTGCTGCTCTTATTTCTAATAATGTGCCAGCTGGGGAGTCAGCTGTGCTAAACATATAGCTAAGCAACTATAAATCTTGCTAAAAAATCTTTTACGTGCTGTTTTTAGAATTTATCACGCCTCGTTTATGTAGCCCTCATACCTCTTCGCCTCGTGCTCTTGGCGATATTTTCCAGCTTCTACTCTCAAGATTTACCTCAATCGTCCCATTATTACTCACTCGGCGGCCAGAACTCCTCTCCGACCTTCATATAGGCTCTGTCACGTAACCTCTGCGAATTCAAACTTCACTTATGTCCGTTTTGGAGGACCTCAATCAAATAAGATTTTTCATTTTCTTCAAAAAATCTCAGTGTTTATGAGTTTCATCATTCAGCTTCAATAGTTCACTATTCGGACGCAAAAACGTAAGTTTGTAAAAAAAACATATGCTGTTCTCGTGTTAAAAATTCTACTCCTGATCCGGTATTGCGAGGATACTTCAAAATTAGCCGCGATTTTATAAAGTTGGATATATACCCAGTTATTCTAGAGCACAGGAATATCTAAGCAGCACAGCAGAAGTTATCGAATCTTGCGATATTCACTTAATAATCAAGAAGTCATGGATTTGGTTGTTACGAGTCCACAAATTAGTTATTAATTCAATCTGAATTTTCTAAAGTGATGAATTAAATTAATGCCTTTGACAAATAAGCCAGAAGTAAAGGCCATGGATTGGTACCATTATAAAGATTCAAGCATTTCTAACGTCGGGGTTTGCAAATCTTTTTTTTGCGTATATTTACCACCAAAACAATTTCTACTATTTGGCTACACCGTAAGACGTGTACAGGTTCAGTATTTTGTCGATAGAATTGTATGAAATAGAAAGGTGAAACTGATAACGGATATCGTGATTATCTACTTGGGAAAGGCAATGGCCGTTTCGATGTAACTAATTAATGTTTTGTTAAGTATTTTCAGGGCAGCTTAAGTGTATAGCCATTGCCCGAGAAGAACAGCCAGTAAACCCTGTATTCCTTCTATTGGTGGTCCGTAAATCTGTCTGTGGCAAAATCGAAGACACAACGATGAAATCTGTTTATATATATATTTTTTTCTATTGAATTTATGTCGATGTTTTTTTTTGTTTTCTTTTTATACATCTAAACAGCTTGCAGCACCTGGAATATTTTCTTTGTTGGTGTCTTTTCAAGAGTGTATCTAAATAAAAACATACTCTTTTGGCATGTGCTAGAACTGTCATCATTTTCGATAATCATGTGTCTGTAATATAACCGCCGTTCACCGCAATTACAGCTTCAAGTCGTTCACCCCACCAATCGTTAGTTTTGTTTTTAAGCTAAAGTGTTACTCGAATGCGCTATAGAAAAAATTATAGCGGAAATAAGTTTTAGCGTGACAACAGGCCAACAAGCTCAAAAATGCAAAGGCTAAAGAGAAGATAGCCAAACAGTGTAAAAGGGCGGAGGCTTCAAAACAATTAACCGTTAAAACTTATCTGAATAACCTGATTAACGAGTGATATTTTCCTATCTAAAGCGGCCGTTGATTTCGATCAGAATAACCTAGGTTTGTGAGAACTTTTTGAGCCACTTTGATCATCATTTTGGACCTTTTAAATTTAAAACCTATTGAAGAGCCTGAGATGTTTACGGGCTACATAAAATACCTGGCAGTTTTTGCTCTTAATGGGAGTTTGTCCAGCGTGGAGAGATTTAAGTATAACTCAAGTCGCGAAAAAGACCCACTGTCTTTGCCCGTAACGAGTTTGTTGCTTTGCTGTAGAAAGAACAGGTTTTTTCTCAATATCAAAAATGGCGAATGAACGCATGCCCGTTCCGACGAACAGCCCGCCAAGCTTTGGATGCCGTATCATGTATGCGATGCGCAGTACATCTATTAAAGAAAGAAACTCGTCTCGAAATAACACGACACATTTTTAGGGCATAGTAAGTTCCGACACAAAGCTTGTCAATTGTCTTTTTATAGTTCATAAATATTTGTCAAAATGGGAAGTACCATTGTAATTATTGATGTAATCTAATTATATGACATTAGGAATTTTTAACAGAACAGCGGGGTTCTATTACCTGACAAGTTTAACAAAATAAACAGGAATAGTAGTAGAAGGAGCGGAGGTAGATTACTGCAACGATTGTAAACCTATAAAAGGTTCGGAGGACTTCTATTAAGAAGAATAATAATAACTAGAAGACAATGCTCTTGAAAGACTATAATCTTTTCATAATGAAACTGTTCGAGTGTAAATCAAAATACGTTTCGAGGTGCGTATACTCTGACCTTCATGAATTCGACGGAGCTGTCGAGCGGGTTGTCGAAGCGGAATAAAAGTAGAAATCCCTCCTCAAGAGGGAGCAATTGCGCCAACTCACGAATCTCGATTTTGCCTGAAACGCAAAATAGGACATATACAGGCTAATGTTCTCTGAATACATAATAGATGTACCGCTTGTAACAGATAAGCGATCAACGATGGACATTTCTCTGTTCATCACTAACCGGAGCAGATACGTAATAAATGCGTGTGATGGACGCGTAGGAACTCAATAGGGGCTCGTATAAAAAAGCACAAACTGTTATATATATATATATATATAACAGTTTGTGATAACGCTGTGGAAATGCTCACTGAAGTTTTTCCGTTATATTTATAATTTATGGATGAACTAATGTTCATGTACAGAACGATTTGGATCAGTAGCACATCTTTACATGAACGTGATACATCGGATTTCAGAGTATCACATATATCTGTTCGTAGGCCTGCAGAAGCGCACAAGACAAGGTATCAGTGAGGTTAAAATGAAAAAAAAAATGCTCTTTTAAGACAGGATGAATTCTGTATAGATATCACAGAATGAAAGTAAGTTAGTCGGTATTTTACCTATTGATTCACGTATGTATCTAGTAATTCGACTATTATCACATTTCATGGTACTTCCGCTATGAAACAGACTTCGTTCAACGCAATTAGGTTGATACCGTTTATGAGTAACCATAGCAAACACGTACTAATAGCTGACAATCAGCCTATCTATTCGTAGGCTTATTTGTTTTATGCAGGTAACTGTCGCAGTGTACGCTTCGTAAGTGCGATAAGAACTAAATTTCAAGTTACTGCGAGGGCGCGTACACGTGTACTCCACTTTACGGTGTGCATTAATCTGACCTGAGAAATCTACATAGGGACGAACCCTGTTGCCAAATAGGGAAGGCCTGAAAACACTCAATTCTACATTGCATTATGGGTTACGGCGTGTTTATGTATTCGTAATGGGACTCCGATACTGGGACACCGTGCGATATTAAGGTGACAACGGCCGCTGAGTTATTAACTCCGGCCGATACCACGTGCCGAAATTGCATTACCGAATAGGGTGATTTGATCAGTTTGGCAAAGGCTGAACACCCACAATGGAAACAGCACCTTAAAGGTCTAAAATTAACGCCTCTAGTGTGGCAGAAAAGAAATTTGCCCTTTCTATAACATCTCTTCAGCTAATAGAGGTCATATCAGGAACTAAGACATACCATCCTTGTTGTCGTCGTAAGCTTCCATGAAGCACTCGCGAAGCTCTTCAAGCATTGATTCCGACACGACCTGAAATAACATCGATTTTAGAAAATAAGGTCATTATAAAATGATATCCAACCAGTCAGATCGTTGTGGTTCTAGCATCAGATCAATAAAGGCGCACTTTATTTTCACGTTAAAGAGGGGACGTATGCTGAGTAGACCAAAATCAGGGTCATGAGCTGTCCATACTGTATTTATAATCCGTAAGCTCAGTATAATTTACAGGCGTGGTAAACGTTTTAGGTGATTATGGTTGGCGAGAAACGGGGCCTAATACAGCGAGGCCTAATCTAAAGGCGTCTACGATAAGGTCCTGTTATCAAGAGTACACCATCGCCGTATATAATTAGAGACAAATAGTATAAAAGAGGGCGAACTCATTATAACGCCAGTAATAGTACATTGATGTTGTTGACATTCGAACAGCTATAGTTCATATTTATCATTACTATATGTATTTTTAACAAAAAAAAAAACACTTATAAAACTTCTTTTGATCTTCCCATGAACACAACATTAGCAGTATTAACTGCTTGAATCTAATACACACAATTTTTTAACCCAATGTACCACTTAGTTAGTGCTCTAGACACAAGTGCTGACATAGAGCAGTTCGTCAACGCCAAACTATGTGACGGCAGTTTCTCTAGCTTGAAGGTGCGGCAAGCCTGACGGGTTCACTTAACCTCTTAATCAGGCAAACAAACATCGACCTAGCAATTTTTCTTTGTCCATTCTCCCTCTCGTTGCCCACTTGCCTGAAGCCTTTTTGCATGGAAAAACAATGTGTTACATTTTCGAGTTTGTTTTTTTATTCTACCAGACGAAAGGGACCTTGCGCTGTCACTTTTTTCGCCCTTAATTGTCATTGTCTATCATTGATGATAGAAGAACTTACGCTGCAGGTAAGATAAAGAAATGTCCAGGGAAAATACTCGCTGTCGTTACACTACCCGCCAGCATCACTTAGGAACGAATATTTTTAACGTGAGTTCTAAAATTTTGCGTACATATGTGATATCACCCTCCTTGGGAAACACTTTGCTCCACAGCGCTGACGAACCGTAAAGGGTTACTAAACCTGGTTGGACACGTCATCGGACGGCTGGTACCCAGCACGAAACGAAGCGCCTATGCGTAGACTTGAGCCTGGACTGTCGCTTACCATTACCATAGACAAACACATTACAAAAAATGACTGCTGAAAATCATCACATGACACCGAAGGCAATGGTTTGATTTTGTGTTTTTCTCTATGACGAAAGAATAACAACTGTATGTAAAAATAGTTCTTGCGCTAAGAAATGTAAACACCTTTCCTGTAGACTCGAAGGTTAGGTAGCGAAAAGAATGACATTAAATCTACAAAAAAAAAAAATCCGTTTTTCTTACCGCCTGTCACGGGATACGATATCGTATCTTCTTCCACAAACGCTTCAGAACTTGGTTTTTTAATTGACTCAACGTTTACTTGCAATTTCGTAGTGTAAGTTAGATCCGTTTTGAAATTACGCGGAATCACCACACACCTGAGCTAGCAGGTTAATGAGCGCAGAGCAACAGTTTAGCTGCAACGGGAGCACGTGATCATTGGGATGTGGGATACGAGCTACGAGCTAACAGGATCTATGAAGCGCAACAGTGAGATATGGAATTTAGTACTGAATCATAAACATAAAAAGGTCACAGGGTATTCGATTGTGTGAATTTATGGAAGGTCATAAGACAATGGCATCAAAAAACCTGTACTGAAATCACGGCGACGTGTAGCATAGGACGCAACATCACCAAGCAGAAGGGAAGCTGTGCATTTTGTAAATACTACTCTAATTAGGCAGGCGACGCCAGTTAAAGTTTTCATGTTACTGTGACAGGTGAGGCCTGGTGCTGTTAGTATTCATCACATACCGCGTTATTCTGTGACAAAATAGATGATTGATTATACTACAACTGTCTTTAGGTTAGGTTGGAAAAAAGTCATAGAATAACGTTGGGCAGTGTGTAACGTTCATGTTTAAAGCGTTTGTGAGAAATGAGTGAATCGTGAATAAGAAACTTGTTCGATGTCAAAAAAAAGCGGTTGGACATTCCTCCTTCACTATATTGTACAGCTATATGTATCCGCTCATTAAGATACGGACTCACTTAGCAGTAATAATTAGGAAAAGGAAATTAACAATGAAGTTTCGGTGGAACTTAAATACGACGCCAAAAGCGCGAGATAGTAACTAACAAAAAATATCTTGGACAAAAAAGAAAAATAGGTAGTGGTTTAGAGGGACGTTCGTTCCTTTTCATATTTATCTTTTAATACAGGGCGATATATTGGGCCAGTCATTTGCCTCGGGTCTTTTTCGTACGAAGCAAAATTAGATCGCAAAGTAATGCTACGTTTCAATCGTAAAGGCCCATAAAGGTAACACCGACGACATATCGCTTTCAGAATGTGACCAATTACAATAAAACCAGCAATATCTGTTCCAAATGAGCCTCTACAAATTTTTATCTGCAGGACGGTGAATATCGCCGTAATTACACGCGTATGAGAAAGACAGGACCCTTTCCTGCACACAGCACTTTTCCACTAGCAAAACATACAATTTGCAAACAATTATTTTAGAAATCTTAACTTTCTGCCAGAAGACAAGCTTACTGTTTTTTATGAAAAAATGTACTTCTTGCTTTAAGTATATTATAGATATGGCAGGAATTATCGTACCATGTCTGTATCGACCTACGTTCCTTGACGTTGACCTGAGCTCGCAGCTGTGCTAGCATTGGAACTAGAATAAATTAGCGTGTTCGAAACGACAAAAGACTTGGTTATTAACTAAAGTTTACGAAAAAAACAAAGCTTTGTTAAAACGAAAATCCATGGATATATATATGGATCATGGTGCATCTCGATCGAGACTTTCTAATTTCAGTTGTTTCTAAGGCTGTACCTAAAATTAAACAAATATTTCGTGATCTTTTGCGTATATTAGAACTGTTATATCATGCGGTAATATTTTGTAATACAGCGATCGGCCATTCAGACGACTACAAATTTTAATCGGTGCCTAGACACTAACTGGTCAAAAATCTACCCTGAAATAATTAAAAGTCCAAAAACTGAAAAAAAGAACCCGCTTAAAAGGTTAAAATGATGTAGATCATCGATTTCGACCAAAAAAGCAGTCTTTGAATAGTTAATCTACAACTCAAATCGCGGAAACAGTGCATTGTTTGCTAAATCATTCCCTAAATAAATACGAAGCAACCTCTACGTGCCCAAATAGCCATAGGCTATATATATATAAATGATTCTAGCAACCCTTCGTTAAAATGAAATGACTTTCATTACATAGTAACTGAACAGCCGCTAAATCATCTTCGACGGCATCGGTGCCGGCTCTACCCTGGCCTACAGAGCTTTTCCTTGCCTGCTTAATCATGATTTATTTCGGGCATCAATGTCGTATATGATCTACCTTTTACCACCCGTAATCGGCCGCATTACAAATGGGTCGACATCGTCGCGTTTCCGTAGATGGAAATATGTTTTAGTCACTCTTATCCTATGCTAACTCGTATGGTACCCAAATATCGAGCCTTTTTCTTCTAGCTAGCTTTCCTTAAGTTGCATAAAAGCTGTTTCGTAGCAGATGTTTAGTTTTTTAGCTATGTAATGCCTACTCAAGTGCCGGTCTCGCTTGTGTTTTGCGATAATTTCATTCATTCATTCATTCATCCATTCGTTTCTTTCGTAATTAGTCCACGACTACAAAAGGCATCTTTCATGTCGAAATTTCCATTGGAAAGGAAAGCGACAGAATCATATTTGAGTCAACAACGCGCCCTGACCATGACCAACACTATTTTTTTTTAATGAAAGTGTAAAATATAGAAAATATTTTCAAAAATTTAATCAATTTTCAGGCAGCTCTGTATTAAGTCTAAATGTAGATGTTTTAATCATTTTATCACAATATTGTCAAATCTCTTCTCATGACACGACGCGACCTACGTTGCCTGAAGTATGTAACTTTGAAGCAATCGAACTAGATAAACCGTCAAATTTCGATAAGCCAATAAATATGTTCCTGTTGCTTTTTTCCATACAGCTCTTTTTCTCCACTTACTTCTGGGCCGACATCGGTAAGGCTGACGCTGGAGACAAACTCGCGGAGAAAATCATCTAGCTCCCTTCCCTCGATATAACCGTTTCCTATAAAAATATAAAAGTTAAAGAAGAAAGCAAAAAATAACTGTGTTACACAAGTGAACAATATTTACATCAAATTTCTAGCTCTACCTAAGGACAAACAGATCCTCTATGCGGATTAATTGATCGAAATTGTCCACTAAGATCGCTGCACAATTTGCCTTGTAACGACTAAGCTCTCGATGGTTGCAGTGTCCTTTTTTTTTTAGCTTAAAAAAAAATAGATTGTTGTTGTTAATCGAAGGTAAAAATCACTAAAGTCGTCAAGCTACCCAGTCGTTTAGTGCTCATCGGAACTTAAACAAATTAACAACTACTTTTTCCGTGTTAAGGAACACTTCGAACGAGGCGCTGCTAATGCCCATCTGCGTCTTTGACCGACAATGTACAACGTTAATGTGACCGAACTTCATTTGGACGGCCATCACGATCATCATCCCTTTTCGCTATGTGTATTTAATTCGAATTATATAATAACAGATAATATAAAGCCTTCTATACGTTATAGTTACAGTAGACAAGATTTAACTACCTTTCATTTCCTAAATAATTATAATGCGTATCGAAAGCAATATATAGAGCGATGCTCATCACTGAATTTCAATGTACTTTAGCTAGAAGCTATTGTATTCAGTATTCAAAGGTTCCGAACTGTCTACATTGACCGATTGGGGACACCGAGCGATGATCGAGTGTATCTGATGTTTAAAGATTCATTTTTGTGTATATAGACAGAATCCATAATCCAATGGTACTCCAACGATTATCCTACGTGACTACGGCAGTATTCGACAATCTGGTTACCCTCTCGAGCTCGTAGTTAGTGGGTTTAACTTCTTGAAGTTATGGTACTTACGTCAATGTATCCCTTCAACTTCTAGCCTTGTACGCTGTATTCTATATTCTCCCCTTCAGAGATCGAGCGATAATCAAGCTTCTATCGAAATAGATTGTCCATGTGTGGGCAATATTAAACACAAATTATATTTGTAAAAAAATAATTACTATGCCCACCTAGATCGATACATAAGGCCGGGATAGCGTGGAAAACGAATTAAAATTTTGCTCATATTCAGAAAGAGAATTACGGGTAGTTGAATGAGACCTTTATACGTAGGCACAACGTAATTACGTAAAAGCAACATGTCAACCTCTCTCGAAACCAATACACGTTTCCTATTTAGTCGTATTATGTGTTCGGCTCGTTTACATAGGTTCGTTTGATGTAAATGTGGAACATCTGCCACCATTAATAGCAGGCGATAAGTGACAGCCGGGAAGTTGAATTTATATATAGGGTTATCTCTATATTTGTTTAGATCTGCAGAAGCTAAGTTATTGTTGTGAATAGGTGTTCGTTAAAGGACTACAAACTGGAAATGATTCGTTCCTTGTATGAATAAAGTGCACGATTATAAAAGCGAACTACGTGCAATGAATAAAAGCTCAATTCAGCCGTGTACGTTACAGCCCTGTTTGCTCATATCTATTCTGTGTTTTCAACAACGACAAGTAGATAGCCCGGAATCGATTTCCTACATACATGAAATAGCCAAAAACGTCTTTCACCAAAGGTTTCCACAAAGGCCTGCTATCACGTTTCTCTCCTATCATAAACACTATCCTTACATGAAAAGAAGATAATTTATCTGTTCTGTAAAATAAAAATTAGATACCTGTACCCTCTAAATCGAAATTATGTATTTTATATCATTCGGAGTATCTGATAATTGTTTTGTTTTTTTTTTTGTCATATATTTGCCTAATGTAGTTTCGAGCAAAACGGGGTTTGGACGTTTCGCTCGTTTAGATTCCAGATATAGTGTGCCACGTGTAGCTGAGTCCTAACTATCGGTCGATTCGATATCTGCTTGCACCTTGGGCCTCGGCTTCGCTTGGCCTCTTTTAGTGACGGACGGCGCACGCTAAGGACGTAACGCAAACTGACAACGAAACCTTATTGACAGACTCCTCGAAGACTGACACTGGGTTGTAACATGTTTTACTTCGATAGCCAGTTAAATAGGCGCTATCACAATGTTTGCTAGCTATTAACATACACGTGTGATAGCGTTATTAGATTAACGAATTTAAGGCCAAAGGCAGGCACTGTTATATGCTAATTGTGAAACTCGCTGGTACTCTCTCAGTCATGCGAGGCCTATCTCTAAAAAATAACGTTGTTTAAATCGTTTTATTTATTAAGTATTCAAATGTAGAAAATAAATACATACGGTAGGATATCGATGGCAACCTTATAAACTTAACTTTTCATGGTGTTCGATCAATAAAGCGGTGCTAACGAAACACGATGTATTATATACAGTACAACGTAGTAAGTCTTCCAATACCACACCATGCGAAATATAAAGCTGCTAATAATAACAGTGATAATATAGTGATGGCCCACTTAAATAGCAGCTGGATCTATACAAAATAGCTGCTTTCACAATACACAGAGGAACAGAAAGACTGTTGCCTTCGAGTGCTTAGTTCCGCTAAAGGGCCTTAGAGGCCTGCAGGTTAGCAGATAACATTTAGGCTCGAAACGCAAAGCAGAATATGAAATTTTAATTCATTGAAATCGATCTACGCAAGATAAGCGCGACTTAGAGAATTTCTGACAACATCGCTAAAACGTTTAGATTGATGGAGAGCTTTTACCAGGCAGTCATCTAAGCTTTTCTTTAGATGAGAGATTTTTACATGTTTACGAAATCATCATACTAAATAGAACGTCTAACAGCCGCCAACAATTCTTCGTCTTGTTATTGCCCTGATTAGGGAGACCAAGTATCTGTCATTAAATTTCGCGCATCTTAAGATCATGACCACTTCACCTAGAGAAATTTCGCAAGATTTTATTCATTGCAATTGACTGTAATAGTCAGACTTCCACTGTTATTATAGCCTGATTAGAGTCCAAGTTCTCTAATGAATCCCGTCCTTCCTCCTCAGGATACTCGGACTGCTCTCAATGAATGGAACTTCGACTTCTATATTCAGCCGCACATACTCTAATTACGTACGATAGACACCGTAAAGGAGACGGAGCCCCTGTACCCCAGAACTGCACTGATAGAAATTTCTATTGTTTATTTTTATATTCCTCTGTACAACATGCGAGCTGAACATTGGGCGGGGGGTATAAGAGCCATATTGAATTTGTTTCTTTAACGTGTTTTGGCAAGATTACATATCGTATCGCCTGACAAAACCAGCTGCCCTAATCATAAAGTACTTTCATAAGAGTGGACACTATTTCTGATACGCTAATGTAGGCTCGACGTACATGCGATACGCATTTTCATAAAACCTTCCTCAGAAGCTCCCTCAGAACATAAACGATTCTTGACAGCGGATAATTATTAGACGATCAATAAATGAGGAATTAATGAAGTGAAAATCTAAAAGCGGACAACTAGCGTTACAAAGAAGCTTTATTTAAATGCATAGATTCAAGGCCTCATCGGAAACACCATGCGACCATCCCACGTAGCCTATATGACCGGTAATAGTTTGAATAACCCGAACTCTATAATCTTACACTTCCAGGATAACTATTAACCTCATGCTAACCTAGCGCCTTGATGTCGTAGTTTCTTCGTTAGCTACAAGGATCGATCCTTTCACTGCGTCTTATTCCTACATCACGGTAGTGTGCTTGTAGGCCTGCCGATGTACTTTTATGGTATATAGTTATTTTATCCTATAATCTTAATCTGCTTAGTACTAGATTAAACAGTTACAGTTATTATACAGGATGCACTGTATTTATTTCAGCGATTGCCTTCATAGCACCTAAACCCAATGATTTAAAACTGTGGAGTTGACAGTTCCCGTGCTTGAAAAGCTCACGTCAGTATGACGATGCTCATGAATGAAAAACTAGAGCGTTAGAAGTAAATTATATAGTATGTCAATCTAAAATTTATCTAAAAGAGAGCCTGGATCGATACAGATTTAAATTATATGTGTCTCGAGTCGCTGCTCCACGCACAGTCTCCACTGGCGCTTCTGTCTGACATCGTGGCGAGACAATCAAATAGTTGAAACTCAGCGTATACTAAGCAGCATCTCTATCGCAGCCATAAATTAATAGGTATCTCAAGTATGTATTACTTCGACCGGTCAGACGTAGGACAAAGTGTTTTGCCCTTGATAATGTTAGGAAAAGAATAGCAACGACAGATGCCATCTATGTGCATTTCAATTCAGCGATTCCTGTACACTACCCGTAATGTCGATTAATGAATCTATGACCGTATTGTTGATTATATGGACAACGTTCATATTCAGCTCCAGTTGAGTATTCCTGAATGGAAAATATCTATTTGTCGATTTATGTGGGATCATTATTGAACTAGATCAGTCGTATGTATACGAGCCGTCAATTCCTTAGATGATTGAACGACTGTCTCTTCACTGCTAAGCCTAATTTAAACGCTATCTTTCAAGAGTTTCTCTAAACTGTAGACCAAAATGGAGCGAAGAGACCTCAACGTTCTATCAGTAGCCCTGTTTTCTTGTTCTCTATATAGATTTAACGAGGCAGCCCTTGTCGACAGTACATAAGTAATCCTTGCCAGGTCGTTTGAATACTGCTTATCAATATAGTCAATAGTGTGAAGCAACTTGTGATCTTCGTGAATATCACAGTTATTAACTTAGTTAACAATTTAAAAATTAGACACTTTTCGTGTAGCTCAAAAACTGCAGTCGTCCGAGGTCCTTTGACGCGGAGCGATTACGAATCGTACGCGCACTTCTTCACCGAAAAGCTAGTTTAAAGGGTATAGAAAGTACGTAAGTGTCATACTGGTGTGAGTGTTTTTGTTATAACTACCCGTATCAAGCCACGTTCTACGAATACAGTAAGTAATCATACGCTCAATTCTGGGCAAAACACGAGACGTAAAAAGGGTCCCTCCTTCATTAACTGTATTACGTGACCATAGCTTTCCATTCGACCTGGTGTTGCAGTAACCGACACTCCACTGTTATTTTATGATGTACGTCTGTACCAAGAAAAACAAACGAGCACTTTCGGCCGACGCAACGACAAAAAAAAATTCGCTGTGGTAACTGCTACACAAATAAAAGGACGAGGCGTGCGTAACTTATTTAGGACAAATAAACAATAGAAACGATTTGATTCCTACATAGTCTATATTGAAATGATACACACCCATATACCATGTCGATACATCGAAAAGAAAAAATCAAAATAAAATAGAGGATAAATAGACAACATTTAGGTCTTTTTGTAGTAAGGCCTTTCTTTCTTCCGTTAGAGAAAATGGTCCGTTGAAATAACTGCCATTTATTATTTAAATGAGCCTAATCTTCTACCTCAGGTGTCACTTATAATGAGCTTATAATTTTTTGGGTTATTTATTCCTTTCATCGGTCCATTTGACAGCTAAATATAGCGCTTTTCCATTAGGCACGGAACGGTGATTGATAGAACAGTGCACACCAGTCGGTATTTCGTTTCAGAAAAAAACAAATAAAAGAACTTGTGAGAAATGGCAGTAATCTATATAGCAAAACATGCCTCGCTTTTCACTTAGATCCAATAATGTCATAAACATTTCTGCACCCTTCGAGGCCATCTACAATTGGCATGATAACATAATCATTATAAGCGGTGAGAGGCGGCGAACCTCTGCTGTACGTTTGTTACTCGTCTCTGGATGCCGGGCCTTAGCAACTATTTTCAGCAAAAAGGAAAAGATGACTGTTAAAAATGATAAATAGTAATTTAAGTCCTGTTAACGCGATTATCAAGGACGGCGTACCCTTGTAGCTCGTACGGTTAATTTCAACCACCAGTAGAAAATATTCAACACTCAAGACGAATTCAATGTTCCCTTTATTATCAAAACTTCTACCGTTTTGGGGTTCGCGATTTCCAGTACGCGAACAGGAACGAAATGGAAGTACAGGCGGCGAGTAGCGACGACGGACGCATAAAGCTTCCAATAGGCCTGACCGAGAGGGCAGTTACGGCCACAGGAGTAACCGACACGTTTGTATATACACGTCGTACATTGAAACGCAAATAACTAACAGTAATAAGGTTCCATGTATGAAGCAAATCTAGGATGTAATCAATAAGAAGAGCTTTACTCCTTGATACACTTCCGCCAAATACTTCTGATGTATCTCCTGCCCGTCAATAAATCAAGTCGCGTTTTCCGGCCAAGATGATAGATTTTTGAAACACCTTTTAAAATCTAGGCCTAAACTGAATTGTCCATACGCCATTATTATTTATATTCATTTCAATTTTAGTTTAATCCAACGCATTGTACCTTGATAGTCTCGAGAATGGATTTATCCAAGCTTTGATTCAATTCTTTCTGAATATAGTAGCTAAAATGTATGCGCCTAACGCTTATCGGAAAAGTACATTGCTGTTGTCCTAGGAGGCACCTCAGCGATAACGTGAATGCCTCCTTCTTCTTCGGCAAACCGGGCTCGAAGCCGCGAGCCGGCTGAAGAAAATTTTTTAAAATACCCGTGCCATGCCCAGGTGATTCTAGAACTTTTGCAAATAACTTCCCCCGCTCTTATAGGTTATGTTGCGTATGTGCATGTCGTCAACAGGACTTGAAGCAGCGATCCCTAGTTTTTTTCAAACAGAAGTTTAGCCTAGGTGATTTGATCGGTAAGGATATTGGCGACAAACTCCGAAGGGTCGCCCCTGCGTTGTTGCCAAACCTTTGTGTTGTCATCATATAAGATGCTTCATCATATGAAATGGGGTAACTTAGAGAAATAGTAATCTTTTCCAAAGAAAAGTACAAACTGAGAAGCAATGTGAATTCAACTACGTGGACCATTCGTTTGGTCTTCCTTAAAGAATATTTTAAGATTTCAACTGCATTTCTTCCCAGCTGTTGTTCCCTTTGAAATGTCAATCATCTATCAATGAAGAAAATTGATTAGTAAGTCACAGTGAAATATAAAGTTTCATAGTTTCAACTTTGACTTTTCCTTTTAACATTCAACGTCGTTTTTAATGAGCAACTAATCGTACGCAGACTAATCGTGGCATATGGAAATAGATCTTCATCGTTTATTCCATGAGTTTTCACACACGTTTGCCATAGAAATCTCTAAACGAAAATAACGACGACTTCCCGTCGAAGAAGTGAGCTATTGGGTCGTATGTTTATTTGAAAACGTATATAAACTCTTCTGTCGTTTGCTTTGAGGCAGACAGTTTTTGAAACGTTTCGAAAAATGCTCTAAGTAAACTTGCAGATGGGACGCTAGCAACGTAAAGAATAACATAAAAACGGCCGAAAGAAAACAAATGCAATCTTCGCCGGAACTAACTAAATACTGTGAAAGTCGTATTCTTTATTGTACTGCAATACAACCCATAGAAAGGAAACAGCTTCAGCAATCCGTCCTTATTTCATAGGTTTTGTAATGATTTAGGAAGTATCGGGGTACGGTACGTGCTCGATCCTTTCATAGAGCTAAAGAAAGCGTAAGGCAGTGTTTGTGTCACAGATTAACAAAGAAAAATTATATGTAACACCACTGGTGAGCTGCTTTTGATTGAATTGATCCTCGTGTGACAATGGCGCTTGGGACCTTTTTCGAGACATGAAGACGGAGTCGTTGCTAGGGTTTCAGAGTTTAAATATCGCTAACTTTACATTGCTTTCTATTTAACACTTGGCACAAATGGGAAAGTTTGATCGAGAAAATGTATCAGTTGAGCTTACAGACTCTATTACGACTGGTTTATTGGTGGCGAAATTCATACAAAGGTCTCTGGTTGATTAGGTTAGGCACTACCGTGGCAAAAATGTACTTTTTCAGCGAATTATCAAGTTAATACACGATAAGTATATTGACTAAGGTGATCACGTCTACCGTTTCCCCTAAAAGGAAGCAATTAATGAGAAACGAATGAGAACGTTTTATGTGCTGGCTTTTGTCAGGGACATAAGATGACTATTTATAGGGTACTGCTTTTCTAAACGTAATCTGATAGCAAAACACCGCTTTTTCTACACGCAATTTTCCAGGAAAAATTGGTGCTTCCATCACGTCATAGTGACGGGGTTGTATTTACCAGCTTGATCCTGTCACGGCGGTACGACACATCTACCGGTGCACTTAGACATGGTAAACCATAGATGACAATTTAATAGCATCAAGAGAAGATGTTAAAGAAGAGAAGAGGTGACCACCCTCTTCCGCTAGCCAAACAACGACAGCTGCGAGTCCATGGATTTTGTGTAGGGCAGCAACAGCAGCAGCCTGGGGAAGGGGACTAACGGATGGAGGAATGATGATCGGACGGTGTTCAATGCATGCCACATGTTCACTCCAACGGTTTTTGTATTATTAAGAAAAGCCTCGAAAAGCTGCTTCGGTAATCTATGTTTACGATAAGTAAAACGTATAGCAAAGTTCTCGCAGGATCAAGTCAGGGGTATTTCGAAAGTTCGTCTACTCCTGCGCTTGAGTCATAGTACCTTCTCTGTTTTCCTTAGGCTGAACGCAGTTAAACGATGAGGCGTCATCAGGACTTTTATTATCAGATAACTGAGACATACATTTTTGAATACCGATGATTGGAGGATCGAACCAAGTGTCAAGTAGGAACATCGAAAAATCCATCTGACTAACTAATCTTGCATCGAGTGATACCTTATATTCCACACATTTGACTTTTACAGACAATTTCTTATATCAACAACTATATCTTCTACGTTATTTATAATTTGGTAGGTATATATAATGCACGCTGATATGTGAGTTACTAAACTCCCTTTACGGTTCCGATTTGTTATAGTTACTAGGGTAACTTGGAAGAGTGCATTTCAGCTCCTGGTTACCTGCGTAGATTCCAGACCGGCCTGGAAAACCTAACTCGGACATGTTAGTTACTCCGACACCGTATAGGGATCTTCTCTAAAAGCTTGCGCGAACCTGTCATCGGAAAGGTGAAATGCAGATTCAAGTGACAGTCTGGTGATTACGGTCTTTCACGTTGAGCAGAGCGCGCGAATCAGGAAGCCCTGCCGTTCGTGGCTCACCGTGTCGGATCTGCCGCCCACATACAAGGTCGAAAATGATTCGTAATTTTATGTACTGTTGGCCTTCCCAAACACTCTAATGTCACCTCTAATATTAGCCGGCACGTGGGGTGGATGTTCGCGGCATCTTTTCTGTGGGCGCTCCTCTCAGTTATCTTGCTACCTGGATCCTAAGCAAATCATAAATATATTGCGTTTAAACCTTCGTGTCAGAGCTAACTGTTCACAATCATCGCGTGATGTTTTACTTGGTAAGATTTCGGTGAATCATATCATGAGGAGAAGACAAAAGGAGAAGTCTGATTCACACCGCTATGAAAAATAGTTCCGCTCGGGGCTAGAGGTTAACGTGCAAACATATTTTGGCGTAACCCGTAGCGGGGATCGTCACAGCATTTGCAGCCAGGATTCGCTCGAGACCAAATTGATCCTTTGACGATGGAAAACTGAGGATGGTTAGGACGAGTCTGACGTGCTACTTTGTCCCAATGATCTATCAATACCCGTATTACTGACCAGTTTAACAAGTGATCCCAAGGCTGACGCTTAAGTTTTGCAATGACAAAATTGCTCGTGTGTGTTATTAGAAGTATAACTAAAAAAGAAATCCACATTTATTTTAATATCTCGAAGAAGCAATGGCACTATGAACCTCAGATGGCAGGATGCCTATCAATGTATGGCGTACTAACGCGTTTTTAACGGGAGCCGTACATATTGTTATGTGACAGTACTCGCCTGCCGTTGATCTGAGTACTAATGCTCATAATAATACACGAACGTAGTATCAGATGAAGTGTGTCAAATGCGGCCCCAGTGCAGCCGAATTTAACCCGCAATGTTATCGCATTTGTGTTGTGGTACGCTATAGATTCGTCTGCGTGCCTTGGCCTCCACTTGCGTCTTTCTACAATTCTGTCTTTTTGTTTCGATAAAGGATTAAGCATTTTACTCATTTTAAATGATTTTATTCGATAAGTCGTTTTTGCCCCGAAGACAGGTCATAAGCTCCTTGCTTGTTTCAAACGAAGCAACAGCTAGCTTCAAAAGAGGTATTACAGAGCTCCGCTTGCCATTTATTCTATAGGAAGCAATCCGCGCTCATCACCGCTGTAACACAGAGTGCACAGAAGACGTAATCTTACCTCAGTCACCCAGGGTTATTTTACGTCAAGCAAAGCGCATAATTCTATTATTATTATTACTAGGTAGATTATTACTAGATTAGATAAGATTACTAGATAGAACTATCATACTATTTTTTATTTTTGGCTGTTTATTACAATACCCATAATGCAAGAGCCTTTGAAGGACCGTAAAATATCGTCACTACACACAGCCACATATGGCAAATTGACTGACTAAAATAAATTGTTCTCGGGCTGTATATATCAGTTAGTCCGCTCTCTGTGTCGACCCATGAATTGACATGAGAGTGTGCGCCCAGGTGAACTTTTTAACTTGGGCTCAACGGGAAATCATTATCTATAATTTACTGCAGTCAACAGCCAATCTGTGTATTCCGACACGCTAGAATGTTTCAGATTTGGAATTCAAAACGTAATTCAGCCGCTAGTTAGGGTCACTTTCAGGACCCAGTGCGAACTCACGAATTTATATTTCAGTAGTCTAAGAGACCCAGGGTACGTCGTAGCAATGGCATATGCTCGATCTTACAGGATCAACTAAGGTAAAGGAAGATCATCATTCGTAGTTAGAGAAAAGTAGAAAATAGCCTTATCCTTTTCTATCAATTACAATATAGATAGCAAGATTTACTACTAAACATGAATGCTTTTGTTATGTCTATCTATGACTTCACTGCAGCTAGAGTAATCGCTGCTTAGACTTCCTCATGTCGATTGAGAATATGGAAATAAGGCTTCAAGTCAAGAGTCGACAATATGGATGCGTCCGTAGCGTTCAGTTATCTGTGTGTAAAATCTACGTAGCACACTCGATATAGCTTCTCTTCATTTTAGGCGATTTAAAAATTCATTGTAAGAATATACACTACGACAAACGTTTCCAAGGCATCGCCGGGAGAAATTATATGCACGACTTATTTACATTGACATTTGTCGCATTTTCCCCGTCCTGTTCTTCTGTAATGACTTCACATGGATCAACGTATTTTTCTGTAGCAAAACCTTCGCAAACCTTGAGAGTCAGAGGGAACAGCACTTCGACCGCAATCACCTTAACATTATCAGCTCCGTCTCACAGTTCTATAAACCTGATGAGAACTTCCAAATACGTGATGAAAATTTTATACGAATCGCAATAGTTGAGGGCAGATTATGCCTAGCCGATTTCCGAAGCTGTGAACCACCCGTAATTGATCGTTCTAGCAGTAAACGGATTACTTTAAAGTTATCTATTAGTGCAAAGTGCTTTCGAGCAATCATTAACCACCGGCAATGTGGCTACCTTCCAAAAGTAGCTATTTATGGTCTGGCTATCATACGACAATTGGAAAAGCTAGGGGTTTTTGCGACTGTAAGTGACGAACACAACCAGCACGGCATTTATTTAGGTCGGCGGGGCTGTGGTCATCTATCAGGGCCTATATGCCCTCGTAGGCTGTCCTAATCAGCGTAACAATAAATGCTCGTTTTTATAACAAGACACAATAGCGACTAACAATTGCAACAGGACCTATATTGTAAACTGTTCTTTTTGAAGATTTTTTAATCATGAGGTTTCCTCGGAACGTTGTTTTCTATTGAGGTCCGTATAGTACGGAATCCCCCCCCCTACAGCAAATACAGATATGTCGGTTGTGCAAACCGCACGACAGGCCCCACTATTTCGTTTGCCTGGAAAGAAAAGGCTCATGTGCATACTAGGCTAAGGATACAACAAACTGAGCATGAAGCGGGCGACACATATACGATGAAGGCCGCCAGGGACGAAGGCAATCGCAGCTACTGTATGGCAAACAACGATTTTTCAACGGGTAGCTTTCTACACAATGCAATCGTGTGTTTTTACGCAGATTTTCAGGTAACAGAAAATGCGTTATTTTGTTAATACAACGCTATAGTTTTTCATTGTGTGTTTCCTACAGCTGCGGAAGTGGTTCTAACGACTGTTAAAGTAGTATTCGTGTTACTTCCTTATTATGTAATGATATGTTCCTATGATTAAGTAATATTTTTCATTATGCTATTGAAGTTATTGGACATATTGCACGAGAATAAGGGCAGTAGAAATAAAATTTTGCCAAGTCTGAGCTTTAGTACACGGTGTTGAATCGCTCAGTTAACAGATTCACGGCAAACATGGTTTCTGGCACAATATTCACCCGGTGATTGATACCACTATTGGCCCGTCGGAGCGAACACTTTGTGACAAAGCGGGGGAGAACCTTTCCGTCAGTGAGGTAAGAGCAGACGGGGGTTTTCGTCGTGCCAGACTAAACAGAAAATCGACTAAAATCGGCTACAAAGCGCTAAATGACTAGGACCCACAGGCAAACAGGCAGTTAAATAGGAAATCATACATAAAAATATCGTATCACATGGGCGAATCTTACATGATCTACTATTCTCACGCATGTAACCTCGACTGAGACAGACAACAGTGCGCTGGCATATAATACTTATAGTAGGAGGTAAACCGTATTCGAAGAGAACTCCAACTATTCCACCTCGCAAAACCTAAGGCAGAACATAGTGCTGTCTTTCCCGTGCCGCCAAGTCTCTTGTAAGCTATGAGGCAGCACAAAATTGAGGAAAGACAGGTTTCAAGCTAACATTTGCTGATTAATTAACTTTCGTTATGTAATATCTTCTCAGATAGAAAAAAAATCAATACTATAAAAAAGGTCGACATGATTTTCTCGTGCCTCTTGCATTGACTGGACTAGATGAACTGAGCGCCGGAATACAAAATTACTAAAATGGAGTAGGAATCATCGAGATGTACTAATTTCGAAATCTACAGTTACGAAAAGCAGTCAGGAAGAGGTCCGGAATCACCGAAACCGCGAACTCCAAAGGCCGAGCGAACACAACGATACTCAGTATTGAAGGTCCGGCCCTCAAGCTTTCTTTCTGCATGTAGAGGCCAACAAATGCCTCGAACCGCTTTCTCCATGAAAAGTAATTCCATTAATTCAACTGAAAAGGATCCGTCTATTTAAGCCGTTGTTTTTATATCGTTTTCGAAAGATCCATGTAGACATTTATTTGACCTTAAATCTTGCGATTTCACAAATATTAAAATGAGAGCTTCTGCGAGACGTTCTAAATCTAAGCGGACTTATTTTCCAAACACAGGTGCACTTTGAAAATTGCTTGACAGTTCTTCTGATCTATCTATAATATTTGTTTAATTTATACGTTTTACTTAGGTTTTTTTTTCATTGAATTACCTGTTTGCGGACTTAATTCATAATTGCGAAAAGCCCCTCTGTGCTTTTTGCTTGTACTAAAATTAGGACTTTATAGTATCCACCGAATCTCTATTTAACTGATCACAAAAATTAAAAAGTATTTTGTTTTGAACGACTGTTGCTAGCCTAAGGTGTGTCCTTTAAATTGAAATAAATTATTAGGTGCTTACTATTATTATTCTTTTTGTTTTATAAAATTGTGGAAGTATTCATTTTCGCAAATTTTTAGAGAAAATCAATAGTTAACATTATATTAATCAGCTTAGGTTATTTAGTTAATTTTCATTACGGACAATTTAACAGGGAAATGTGCATATGCCCTAAGCGGAAATGTATGTGCGCTAAGATTGTTTTACTGAAAAACAATTCTAGAACGCAAATTTTGAAAAACTGTGAGGTTTTTACTTGAGCTGAAATGCCTGAACATGTTGCGTACGAGAGAACATATCATCCTTGACCTAAACGGACGTAATTGCGAAGCAGGCTTATGATAAAAACTCTAGTAACTTACAAAAAGTCCTACTTAGGGGGTAAACCCGAGACGTAGAGCCTAACTTTCGTCTACAGCAGAGACGCTTGAGCGTCGCAAGATAAATGATTCTTCGTTATCTTTTTTCTTCCTTTAAACCTGTGTCCGCCTATCAGGCGGTAGCCTAAACCTGTGTCTTGCCATCTGATGCATCTTTGCCTGCACAAGTTAGTGCAGGGACTACTAGTAACACGTATAATCTATACGTGTCCGAACGACGACGTCGCAGTTGTTCTACACCAATAGCTGCAGCGCCATCACCATAACTCTCACCAGATCGGCGAGCTATCCTATACCGCTTGCAGCCGGCGAGTTGATCGCCACATGATCACACTTCACCCAAAAGTGAAGCACGCCCTCGTCACACGTTTAACCGCGGCGTGCCTGGGAGGCACCAGCTTGTCATTATAGTAAACTCGTTCTTCTTGTACTAATCGAGGTGAGGTAGTATATTTACAGGGTAAATTTCGTTCGAGAAACCAAGCTTAGCCGACCTCCCACTCGATACATCAAGAGTAAGACTGAGGCTAGCAACTGAGGCAAATGATTTACGAAAAGAAAAAAAAAAGAAAAGAAGAAAATTCTCAGCAATACAGGACTTAGCCTTTACATGAATTGAACAATTAATTAGGCAGAGCCTATAGTACTAGTAAATTATGGCAGCTATAGACTATCAAAAGCATCCTTTAGTTCGAGTGTGAACGTAATTTTCGTACATTCGGAACTATTCAGGCAAAGATCTTATTAGTAGGGACTGAATATGATATAATAATTTTAACATTTTATCTTGAAGCTATCATAAAGTCTTGAAATTTTTGAGAAAAATATGAATTTTTGGTTAGGTCTGAAACCACCATAATAGAATTGCTATTAGATAGGCAGCCAGCTATATTCGAGAGTGCATCAGTTGGAACATTCGTTGCTAATAAATAGTGCGCTTTGGAGAAGGACATGGCGACTCTGGTATTATTATATATTTCATACAAAACCTAATGCCTGGATATTGGCTATTGTATACTATAATTTATACGAACAAGGGAGAACGTCAGAATCAACCTAGATTAGTAATGATAATGACGATACTACAAATCGTTTTTAGAAAAGGGCGTTCGCGAAGGACAAACGTAGGCTCCCTTAGTAGAACGGACAATCAATGGATGGAAGAAGAAAAAATGTTTTTATTGTACGATACACTAAAATCTACGTCGTCCATCTAAGCAATGACGCTAAACAGATAACGAATTTAATTTTAGAACTATGTGTGTTAGCTATTGAAAAAAAGTGTGATCTTCTATTAGACTTCATGTCTTTAAAGTTTATTGAGCATCTAATTATGTGTTTATGTATCCGTCTTTTTCTAAAACGGCGGACCTGTTATTGTTCAACAATAATGGTCAATTTGCTTTTAGCAATCGTGATTCTAGTAATCGTATCACTGTAGATCACTTCTCGGCGCAAATTCATTTTCGTCGGCCAATGAGCTGACGGGTTAAAGCTTCAAATTCTATTTACCTTCGGCCGTTTGCGTATTTTCAGAGCTCAGCCGAGGTGAGTATCGACGCCACTCGCTCACTCACGTATATACCACCTATCTTTCCTACGTGATACTTGTATTTCCGTCTACTGTGGATTACATCCCTAAAACCATTTAGCGACATAGATTTATTCAGCGGCTGAACTGCCGTTCACTACATGATCCCAAGCAGAAGCCAGATCATTATATCTCCATTCGTCAGTAAACATCTCTGCCCAAATAAATTCGGTGTCAATCAGCGACAGCTACGAGAAAAACTTTCTCTCCTTGTCATGCTCAGTCTCTAGCCTATAGCTAGCTAACTGTTAATCCTGCTAAGGCTCCTTCCTCTGGGCCGGCGTATGGGATAGGGCAGGATATAATTAAGCAGAGAGACGCGGATACAGCGATATATCCTGGCAGTGAAAATTTTTTCTGTTCAGAATATGGAGCGACAGATTTCAGCCAGGAGATAAGGAGGAGTGGCAAAACGGCCACGGCGACAATGATGACGAGAAGGACGGACTACCACAGATGTTGACGTAAGAAGAACGTCTACCTGTCAACAGGGACAGCGGATAACGCCGGAGCTGCATCGAAACTAGATCTCAAGTTTTGAAGCTCGAAAGCTACTTGTCATCGTCATACGTCCTTGGAAATGTCGACGGGTGCCTGCTTCAGTCGGTCAACGTAATTCGATTGGTAAGCGCGACAACGCGGCTGGCAGACGTTTCAGGCCACGCAGGATGTGCTGTTATTGTCATCAGCATCGCGCTAACAAGACGTGACAACAATACACAATGGCCACTTAGTGGATAAAAAAAGGCCAAAGTATAAATGCAAATTTCAGATAAAGACGCTGGCATCAATGTATGCTTACTTCAAGGTCATCATACTTGCACACGTTACACGTATTTCTCTTTATCACATATATAGCCCTATGAGCTTGTTTTATGAACAAAGGTGCACTTCTGCGTGTACACATGCATCGGCGAAACTGAATTGGCGACATTCACAGATGATATTAAAAAACAGAAGTCCGCAGCAGCGGCGATATGATGTACCGGCTCTAATGCGCGCTTTATTGTGTGCCTCAGAGTCTATTCAATTGGAAACAGGCTTGCTGTTTGGCGTGATCCACAAAAGATCTAGGGCGTCAATGATCAAACCCTCTGAAACACGCAAGGCATATGGTCTCTGAGAAATTGCATGGAGATAATTATGTATACAGTGGCTCAATGTGTATCATCATCTAGCTACGTGAAAGATAGAAATTACGTGATAAATGCGACTACGCCGGCGCCGCTTACGCTGAATATAGCAATGTAGTAAAAAGAGCGCACACTTCAAGAAGACCAAATACAGACGTATGATAAATATAAGTAAAATGAAGGATCACCATTGATCTATCTCGTACGAGTCATAAATGAGACTGTCTCAGTTAAGCGTCGCATTAATAGGGTAATACACATATATATGTGTAATAGGGAGGAAACAGCGAATGCTAAAAACGAATGCGACAAGTACAATCATATTTGACATATTTTAGCTTGAGAATTAGGTTTACGTTTAGATTATCAGGGAAAAAAGCAGGGGCCCCTTGCAAGTTCTGATTGTTATCAAATGTTTCCTCGTTTATCTCATCCGTAATGCTTGCTTCTATTTACTACGGAATTAATAACTTAAACAGCCTAAACGACGGCTGATTAATAGACCAGCATGTCTATGGCACCCGGCATGGCAATGGCACCCGAAAAACGCGTCAACTACGAAACGTAAGTAATTCACTCTGTATACCATGCTAGGTCTATATGTAACTTCTAGATTAGGTAGGATCAAGCAACGAGAAGGATACGAGATTTCAGATGGCTTCACCATCTCTCTGATCGCGGAGGACTTGTAGCTTACTTTCACTATAGAGTTACTTTTATCGTTGTCCGTAGATTATTCAGCCAAGCAATGTAGAGGAGACGACATCGACACAAAGAGCGAAATTGTGCCAGTTTTACGAAACTTTATTTATTTGACATACCTCATTCATTGAAACAACATTTACAGGCGGATCAATTGAACCTCTATCGGTTAGCCTAAACTATTTTTACACACACAATTTACATACAATTATATAAATGGTGGAAACATCTTATGACAAGGTGGGCAGCCTATAGAGTAGTATGATGTTGCAACAAAGAGTAGATCTAGCGCTATTTTTTTATTCCTTATTCTTTTATCCTTATATGTTGCAAGATTCTTGTAGCTATTGCATTTTAGTCATTATAACACGGTGTTATAAAAATTATATACTGTTTTATTTATGAGCCCTCTAGTATACATACTGTCGCCGTCGATACTGGAGCCGAAAATAAAATGCTTCATAAGAGGAATCGATTATGATTAGATTGAACGACTGGACCTTATATGACTCGCTAAAAAAGGTCGACGCTTTACACTGTTGGCATGAGGATGTCAAGCATAGAAATTTAAGTCTGAGAATACAATTGAAAACCTACACGTTATTACGTATACGCATAGCAGATGGCATGCTTTGCGTGCTAGCTTGATTGAACGCTTGACAAAATGTAGCCTTTCTTGATAAGATCCCTTAATTTCTGCATCAAACTATTTCGTATATACGCTGAACCAAGCATAATCTATCTAGAGATAGGGAACCCCCTAGAAAAGGCTTTGCATACATTTACAAAACGTGTGACACAGAAGTGCCCATATTATAGAAATCTAGTTTTACATTTTCAGACTACTGATAAAAATACGTTTATAGGAATCAAGGAAATAGCGTACATGAACGAAACGTCGTTTAATATTATCGCGACAAAAACCAGAGCTTAAATCAATGTACGAGGGCGAATGATGCATAGATTAATCGAGGTTATCGCGTATACTCCATATATTATCTATATATATGAAATATTACTAAACGTTTTCATAAAGAGCGAATATATATATAGGCATGAAGTAAAAGTATTTTTTTTATGTTTTAGAGCTGAATCCGCTCTTCACTGCAATTATTTTTACTTTAAAGTTACAGTGAAATAAAAACTTAGCAATTTGAAGAGACTTTTCAGTCACGGTAAACTCAAGAAACGATATACTCATATATGTATACCTATTTATAGGTACAGCATCAAGGATTTGGCTCCATGAGAAGTTAGTCGAAGTAGATCTCGTAAGCTTAAGCGGGTTTCCCCAGCAGACCTATGACACGGCATGGCAACCATGCGAGCATCCAGCGATCTCAATTAATTATTTTCCATAATTCCCCATCTTTCCTTCATCCCGTATTTTTCTGATTGTTAATAACTAATAACCATCTTTGCCAATGCCGAGCTTTGAATCGGTAAGCTTGTTAGTTATAGTTACTATGGAAATGCGCTCAAAGAAATGCAAGAACACGCCATCCTATCATATATGCTAGATATTATAAATGCACGTTCGGGTATGTGCAATTTCGGTTTTTCAACCAACAAAAAATGCGGCAAATTATACAAAACTTATGTTGTATTCGTTCCATTTAACTCCGCTAGTTTATTTCAGCCAATTTATTGATTCCTTTTTACATGGCTTGGAATTGTAGATCCCGAGCAGACGAATTTTGGCACCTTCAAAATGGTCGGCCATTAATTTCATGCTGGTCGGAAACGGTGTAATCTGTCGGAGTGAGGTCCGCTAAAGCTCTTTCAGGTCTGTTTTCATAATATTTGCCGTCTGCGGCCTGCCATTGTCGTGAAAAAGTATGACCGCCTTATCTACCGGGTCGTTTCTGCCAGATAGCCTCTTTTACTTGACGTAGCTGGGCCAGATGGAGACTATGGCATCCAAATTCGGACCAATTTCGGCGGCCTGCTTGTCATTATGCGTTCACTCATCAAAACAAATCAACAAACCCATTATGGGGTCCATTACAGTGCGTCGTTTTTATAGTGTACGTGAAAAATAGCTATGATCCAGTATCTTCACGCTGGACGATTTGGCGCCGAGCTTATAAGCGTTTAGAGTTATCCACAATTGATAGTTCACAGGATTGCAAATCCGGATGCAGCGGCAGAAGAAACAGAAGCAAGCTTAAGCGCAGCATATCGTAGAGCCTACGACAGAGGAAGATCAGTGCAAGCTTAAGAGTTAATCGACATTATCCAATCTGATGCATTTTTAACGATCCGTCTGCTCCAACTAGGGCGTAGCAAGTACATTTGGTATCAGTGAACGTTTCAGGTCACTGAACGCTTACGGGTACAGTCATATGCAATAAAAACGAGACATATGCTCTCTAAGGTAAATTATTTCAATGCCGTTTGCTCCTTGATTCTCTCAAAATCGTTCTCGATTTTTTTCGAACAAAAAAAAAACCGGTCGTCGAAGTGAAGATTAACACAGGCGATCGCTGGCATCTTCACCATTCAGACAATTCTAGTGCTTGTTGCGTGAAACGGCAAATTGTTGACCACTCTCAATGTTTTCGAACGCTAAGAGATGTCAAGACATCACGCCATTGTACCTTATGTAGAGATGTAAACACATTACCTAAGTAGTTTAGTTGCATCTTTTAGAAATGGTTTTACAATCGTGGATAGCTGAAGACTCTCTCAGGCGACCAGATGTCTTCAAGAAGGATCAGCATCCTGCTCGTTAGCTCAAACTAGATGGTAAGTACAGCATTGGTGCCTTGAGAAAATTGGCATGTTATATAATGAGAGCATATGGCCACCGAATAGCGCAGATTTGAACCCTCATTTGGCAAATAAACATTTGAGAAGAAGCCGTAAGCGACTTCGCTTTCAAGTTGGATAATTACTATATTGAATGAGAATAAGAGTCAGAAATAGCATGTATAACGCATGCAAAAAAATCGTCTAGATATTTGTTTTTGTTTAAATACGGCCTTAAAATTCACTCATAAGAAAAAGCCCTGATTTGGCTACCGTACCCTGTGCATATCTTGGTCCTTCTGAAAAATTTTCCAGTTTCGGCGAACGCAAATCATTTCCTTCTTGGCGTGAGGTCTGGCTTAACTTTAAATTTGAGCGTTTCTCCGGGGGCTCTCAAAACTCAGACGCCGCTTCTCGTCATCGGTGATAAGTCTGTGCAGAAAGTCGCCACTATGACAGTTTCTTGTTCGGTGCCGGGCGGGACCCAGTTGAAAGCCAGTGAAAAAGCGCATCTATTTATCAAAGACTTGAACTCCTAATCGTTAGGTAAATCCCATAAACCTAAGGTGCGTGTCGATGGTCGTATGACTATAGTGAATTTTTTCGCCCAATTAACGAATTATTTGCCAAACGTCATATTTCAGAAATGTCTTAAATCGGTATTTATGGGTGACGGGGGGGCGGACTGCATCCTCCAGTTTTGAAAGAACATCCTTCAGCTTGGTAATTTGCTCAGTTACCGAGTTTTTGCTCTACATGGCACCATGCCATGCTGCTTGATAGCTGTTTGGCCTTAGCAAAAGGCAAAATAGAGTAGGTATCGAAAATGTCCTTTTCTCACCTTTAGCTTGAGCTCGATGTAAGATATCGCTTAGTACACGATGAAATTACAATCGACTTACAGAGCAGTTCGACGTGTATATAGAATTAAACCAACAGCGGAGCGGCAAACTAGAAAAAGGACATTAAAAACAAAGTGAAAAAACTTGTGTTTCTATGTGAAAGTACGAATAAAGTTTCTTGTAGCAGAGAAAATTCAAGTACAACCATGTTCTTTCCAGAAAATAATATATAATTATGCTTATTAAAAACACTTTGTACAGAATAGTACCATTTGCTAATCGATTGATTGAAAAGAAAAAATCATTTAGTAGTCCTGTACAGAAAAAATTACGTCTTCGACAGGCTAATATAATATAACGAATATACAGCTTAGTCTGGCGAGTCCTACTTAAATACTTGCATAAACAAGTAAATGTAGGCCACACGAAAAAAACTATGACCATATCGTGTAAACAACGAGACATCACCATCATTCATGTTGACGCCGCCGCCGCTGGAATACTGCAACAACAGTAACAGCAGCAGCAGCAGCAGCAGATCGATCTCGGAAGATTTTTCCACCTCTTTCTCTGGCATATATTTTGTTATTAAGCGTGTGATTCTTAGACGAGAAAATGTTTTTTCGTGAAATTTTTGTCCAGTCATAGCAAGTTGCAGCTCGCCAGAGTATTTGATTTAGTATGAAGTAATTGTTAGTAACCTAACAATGATATAAGAGGATTTTTTCTATAGTTCTGGCGTGTTTCCTTCATATGTTGGTGTTTTAACAAGAATCGTCGACAGGACGTCTGTTTTGGCGATGTCTGCTCCGGTTTTTGGAATTTTTAGATGGAAGTCTAACTATGTTCTTGCATACCTAGTCTAGGTAAATTTAATTGAAAAAGTATAGAAGTAAAACTACAAAGACGATGGATTTAACATACCGTCGTGATCATAGTGCGACCACACTTCCATGAATTGTGACGCTGTAAGGTTCTTGAGTTCGCGTGTTTTTTTGTCACGAAACTGACGCATAAAGTTAGTGCCGACATTGGCCCCAAAGGCCGCCTGAGCCTTTAGCGCGTCTGGAGAACTGTCACACATTGCGGTCGCGTTGTCGTCCCTTTGTCGCGCCCTTGTTTCGATACTGTCGCCCTCTGTGTTTCCGTTAACTATTACCGGATTCCTATTACTTCGTACCTGAATAATTCAAGGATTTTATAGAAACGTTTAAAGCCGCGTATCGATGCTTTATTAGCTGTCTTGCTTTTTTATATCTGCGTATTCTGTCGGCTTTTCTGTAGAGCGTTCTACTATTTATCGCAGTGGCGATTCAACGTTGGTACAATTCTTCGAATCATTTCAGCTCTCATTTTGTTTTTTTCACACGCATGCATTGTTCCAGGTAGTTTCAACTTTCTGCGCTTGTTCGTGACTAACATACGAAGTGTGGCAGTAATTGCCTATATTATATGTGTGTATGTACGTATCTGAACTCTAGGGTTACGTCAGACGTAATGCTACCGTTTGGCGCACGTCATTTTCTCAACAACTTGTCGTTGCTGTTGTCGTCGTCTTCGTGAAGTGGCCGTGTAGTTAAATAGCTAGAAAAGTGACTGCCATCTAATGATGATCTTACTCGTGAAAGGTCTCTCAGGGAAGTCGAACCCCAAACGACTCTCAATAGAATACCGATCAGTTGGTTTGCCTTATCACCGCATTATGATTAATAGCTCTTCAAGCCACCATCATGGTATCTTGTTTTCGGTAGAATAAAGAGGCATTTTTTTCGATTATCGTTTGAAAATCGGCTCTATCACGAAACGCAGAAGGAATACTTTATCCCGTATGGTAATATCTCGATACGCGTTAATCATGGCACGGGCTCAATGACGAAGTTTCAAGCACGTTTGCGTTCAGAATAAAACAAAATGTCATATTTCGACCATGCGATGTTAGTAGAAGTGGCAACAATGAGAGCAGTTGCCGCATTCACAATGAAAAATGTCGACATTGACGATGGTATAACTGATGACCTATGCGGTTCTAAAAAAGCTGTTGACTGATGATGTCCTTCCTGGCCGTATTGGCGGTTAGCACCTTTACTGACGCGATCAGGATCTGCTAGGAGCAAACGGCAGTGGAGGCGCGGGCGATGTCAAATTATTCGTCGTTCTCTGCCTGTCCTTCTTTGTTCGAACGACACGTAGCCAGGAAACTAACTGTTCCTTCTACGAATGCTCCTGAACTTATGAAAGTTAGTTGCGGGCAAGCGGTCGATAAACTGATGGCTTCTCTTTTCCTACGATTGGAGCTTCCACGACAGAAAGACGACACTTCACTTAACTGAAGCACGAAAAAAAGCGAAGGCAACAAATTTGACAAATGGTATACTGTTATCCTCCACGTACAATGTAGCTTATACAAAAAGAACCCGTTGTATCAAATTGTAATCCTTGTTCGACGGTGACTAATAGAAAGACTTGACCCTGCCGTATTTCCAGTAGGTGTCGTCTACGACCGTGAAATCGCCAGGCGTTGCGTGACATTGGTAATTCAACTTATTGGCGTTGGAACTTCTACCGGAGGCCATCTCCGCGGCTGACTAAGACTTTGTAGAAATTGATTTCTTCTTTAGCGGAAGACGATGCTTATGGTGTCTGTGCTAACTTCGTCCGCGTTTGTAGCTCGGCGATGGTTTATTCATCAGCGGTAAATGCGAGCTTAGCGACCCTTCGAGAAGCCATATTAGTGAGTTCAGATATCGAAAGCCGATCACGGCAATCGATGGTAACGTCTTCCATCTGTGAAGCTCAAACTATTTAATTCTAGCTCTGTTTGCTGTGACGATTAGATGAGGAAGGCTCCCGATCTAGTCCACTGCAACACATAAGGTCAAAAATATATGGAACATTAGGCAATCGAGCTTATTTCATTTTGTAGTTACTATTTGATATGGCTTGTTCTTCTCGGACCTGCTATAGTGTAAACCATCAATAAAAACAATGAAACATTATAGTAGCTCCCTTTGTCGCTACGATGAAATCGAATGGTAGAGAAGAACTGTACTTTCAACGCCTGAAACATGCCAACGCACTGCGGCCTGACAGTTTCGGGCCGTTTCAACATTTCGCCTGTCTAGATTATATCATGTATTTTATTTCAGTTCAAGCGGTACCTTAAGGCATGATCGCCTCGAACTTTGTAGAGCCCTTAGCCCATTTCCCTGGTCCCTCGTCTGTTATACTTAGAAGTGGCTTTAGGATTGCCGTGTGAACTAGACACGTAGAGTTCGGCGCACTTCTTAGCCAGTTGATGACTTGATTTTATCCGCCAAACTTTAGAAATAAGTTAATTTTTTATGCCATCAGAATTGTTCCGTGCAGTTCGACATTGACTGAACTATGATGACTTCCAGATTAGTGAACACAGTGTTCCTGAATTGACTTTCGCTTCGAGACCATCATATAGCTGCTGACAATGGAGAAAAAATGGATCACGTCAAGCCTCATCGATTCCAATTTGCAATAGTGTTTGGGCTAACCTTAAGGTACAGATCTGGAACTGATTTGGGGCTAACTTCTTTCAGTTAACAATGGATTACTATGTGTATGACTGTTGAACATTGACATAGGTAATAACAAGCATATACTATGTTAATGCAAACTGAAGCAAACGTAAGTATCATTTGGGTCTGCTTAAGAGCAAGGTATCAATTCCTTGAAAGTGTCGCTTTTTCTGTTTCTTCTTGTGCTTATCTTTTTATTGACTCTAGTAATTGTTCCCTGTTTAGCCGGCGCGTTCAATTGGAAATAGCATTACAACAGGAACGTGATATAGCCTTGTCGGGATTATTTAGGTAAAGCAGAAGTTGAAAATGAAGGCTTCGGTTAGCCATTATGGTTTTAAGCTTGAACGTCTCAACAAAAGACCCAAGCGAACTAGCATTACGGCATCGTAGCACGAAGCCTCTGTTCGTGGAACGGTGCCAATGACATTAAGCTATATGAATAGCAAAAAAAGTCCAGCGATCGACACGAACCTTTACTTGAGAAGACCATTTCATACCGGCTGTTGCGCAGCCGCGACAGCTCAAACAAATGTATAACAATTGACAAGCAAGAGAAGTCAGAGGCGAGCCGACCCACATCGACTTCTCTCAAACGCTTACTGACTCACAAGTTGGCTGACTGTCTGATTAATTTTGTCTCTCTCGCTACGACATCATTTCACTGCCACAGATTGTCTATTATCACCACCTGACTGCACTCAGCGCCAGCCGACACTGCGGACTCAGCCACCGTACCGTATCATAATCAGACTCCACAGGAAACGCGGTGCGGGTAACCGTGGACGTACCGCACCAATGAGACGAAACTCATATTCTCCCCGATCATGACGCCACGTATCGGGAACATCCACACACATACACCAGTTGATGTGGACACGCGATGTTGTCGAATTAGAGTTGCGCGATGCTAGCTAGGCTTCGGGCACTTGAATCTACTACGGTGGAATTGGTCCCTCCGCAACAGTCGTTACGCTCCTTGGGTTGGGACCGCTATGTGGCGCCACGAGCGAGTTCACACGCCGTTCAGGCTGCTGCGACCATTGCAACCCTCTCCAGAATAGGAACTCGTTAAGGAGTGCGTGTCCTAAGAGTGTGTGTGTGTGTGAGAGAGAGAGAGAGAGAGAAAGAGAGAAAGACGAACAACTGCAACACAAAATTAAGTTTTTTTTTGACAATGTCAAATATGCCATGAACGTTGGGGACTTCATTCTGCTAGGTCGATACTTTCAGAGCGTCCGTCACAGATACTGAGCCGATCTAATTTAATAGAGCCTAGTGTAAAAAATAGGCGACAGCTAATAATTCTAATTCTGTTTTCACAGGTGGTCGTCCCTTGTGCTGACGCAGCGCGATACGTTAGAGTACGTGTCTTATCTATGTATAATGGTGTTGTTTAGTGTTAGTTACGAAGATGTTCTTAGTATATAAACAATCACGCGTCCTTCAAAGCAAAAAAGAAATTCGGTGCTATTATTCAACCAACTTGAATAACTTTCTTTTTTCGTTACGAATAAAGGTCTGCAGGCCCTATTAGTCGACGTTATACGTCTACATATCGTGTTCAACCAAATAATTTGAATCATACTGAACGTTGTTTTTGGATTTCAAAGGTTGTAATAGATCTGCAGGTAATGATGTCCTTTAGACGAGTACTATTTCCGTAGCATGACAAAAAACAGAGGCATACAACGTTAGGGTTCTTCGTATACGAAATAGTTTATGCATAGACTGATATGGTGGTTAGTCGGCTTATTTTGAAGATCTATATTTTATAATAACTAATTCTAATAACGTTTATAAAGCTTTGAACGTGAAGAACGATATTGCTTCAGCAGGTTCACCTCTATTACCTTCACAAAAAAACACATCTCGTTCTTTCCAATTTCATATATTAAAACCGATTGTATGCAGTGATTGTAGTGTAGCAAAGCTGCAATTAATTGACAAAATAATGGCAGCAGTTAGATATGTCAAATACTTAATCTAATTTATACCGACCCAGGCTTTTCTAACTACGACTAGTCATCTTTCTCATTAGAGATTTGAATGGTACTAATTTTAATTAATAAATGTATTAAAAAATAACGAAAAGCAGGGCAGCTTATAGAATAAACGGTTTCTTTCGAGCCAAAATGGATAAGAGAGCGTACAGATCTCCTAGCGAAGAACAATGTCCCCGCAATGCAAAGTTAAACCGAGGAGTAGAACCATACACATTTGGAGCTTCCGTGCCGCTACAAGGTCGAGTGGGCGCACCTTACGGCTTCAGTGATGGTACATCACGGATAAAGGCCCCAGAGCCGAAATGTAAGTTCGGGCCTAGAGTAGGTCTCAGAGGTACTATGTGAAGAAAACGCCGTGCTATGACAAGCGTCCCGAAACGACTGACACCTTCATCGTTCATTAAGTCACTGTAGATGCCAGCTAGCAGAGAGAGAGAGGAAATGCCCCACTGGCTTACGTAACTATTTATTAACTGAACCGTCTACACAGCACACGGTTGAGGAAGTTAAACTTGAGGCTGGCAATAACGAGCGTTACGGGATCATAATAAACAACTTCAAAAACTTTGTAATCACGATTTGGTGATTCACTGCAGATCAAAGAAATGCATAGTATCGTGCAAATTGGAACTTAACATTTAAAGAGATGGGAAGATAAGGAGCTAGGTCGTATTTAATTCGCAGGCCTACTGAATGCCATTATCGGCTGAGTGCGCATTCTTCACTCAGTCGTAAACTACTTATCGTTGAAGGCTATTTTAGCATTCAATCCAAACTGCTCAAGGCTGTCTGGGAGACATCAGCTAGCCAATCGCGCTTTTAAGGTTATCGTTTTCGTACTATTTGTCATGGATCTTAAATTCAATTTAGTAACCTAAGGAACCTTGTACCTACGAGCTCGGCAGCTACCTAAGACATATGCAGTTTGCTCTCAATTTCTTATTATATTCTATATTTTATTACTAGGTCCTTAAGTAGCCTTATTTTGGTTCTCTGCAGACAGCAACGCATGTCTTCCGATTTTGTGAAGCCATTCAAGTTCCACTCAATCACTCGCCCGAAAAATAGAAAGGTCGGCTTTGTTGGCCCTTGGAGCTGTATCAGCGTTTCAAAATGATAGGGAACCGTTGTCTGTATCACCACTTTGTTGGTGGTATCGCTATGTTTATATACACATAATCCATCTGTCTGCATATGTACGTTTGGGGGCTAATGATATGGGCCTAAGACTGTCATGGCAGTGCGTGCTGAATTTTCAGCATGCAAAAATGCACGTGGGTTATGGTCAACCTGCACTGTTTATTCCATCCCATGTTCATTCGTCAATCTATTTATTATATGATTGTAATGTTACATATTCAAAATTGTTTTCCTTGAGCAATTTCCTTAATCAAACCTAAAAAATGAAGGCATGCCGAATTGCAGTTACATCGATGACTAAGGCCTTAGGATCGCACTTGTATGTATATTTCTGAAGACGATGTAAGATAATCTTAAAACACAAGTAAGAATCCTTGTACAAAAACAGTGTCATGTAACGGATTTTTTAACAAATGTATATAAATTGCAGTGAAGGCACAGTGGTAAATTTTTACGAAAGGAAGTTAGTGGCACGCGAAGCAAGAGGAAAATGCAACTTACTTCTTAACATATCCGGGCTGTTACTGCATGCGATAAACGATAAACTATAATGCCGTATGGACTCAGACAATGCGAAATAATCACTGGGTCTCATGCGAGAATCGCGTTCGGTTTGTTGTGATTGTTCATAGTGGTTAGTCGGTAAACTTTGGCACCAATGGTAAATGGGAGTTAGGCAAAAACAGCGGTGACGACGGACGGCTGAAGGACTCCCGTCGCCTATGCAAACAACCTTGAAACTGGGCGACTGCGCAAAGAAGTCCAAGCTCCACCGTTCTGGCAAAATGGACCATTCAGAATCCAGCCCCTTTGTGTATTTTTTGTCATAAACTGCGATCAGGATACCTAAATGTTTTACATGAAGCTAAGATTGAACTTCAAGTTTGGAAGCTGGTACTCTATTGTAAAGTGTTAGCTTGGTTCTTCCACCGCGCGCCTCGTAGTTTGAATGCAATCGTTAAGGGCGTGAACTTGCGATTCCGCTTGTGAAAACAATTGAGCTATAGAGTGCTACAAGAATGGTTATTATACAGTGTATTTCTAAATAAACACGCAATAAGCTTAGTAACCTTACGTAATATATGATACTTGCTGAAAAAGAAAAACCGAAAAAGGGTATGTATATATATATCGGCAACTTGTATAAACGACCTAGGAAACATTTTTGCGTGTAGACTTGATAGGTGCTTGATAAGAAAGCAGTGTAATGAAAAGTAAATATTTCTCGTGTTAATAATATAAAAATATAAACTGTATCTTATAAACTCGAATATAAACGTTAGGTACGATGAATCTCTTGAGCAGTATTCTAAACATATGCACAGATCTGTGCAGGTATCACCAGACAGTTTAAGAAGAAATCTCACTAGAGTAAGGGAGTCTTTGTTTTAGATCGGTTAAAGTAGCAGGAGATGGGCGGACCATTGGAATAAGGAGCGGATTTCGTTGCGCACTCTAACATAATTTGTAGCTTTCTACAGGTAGTACGTATTAAATACATTGCTTGAGAAGATCCTCTAGTGAAGAACCTCGAACAATTAAATCGTCTCAAAACCTCCTTCATCAAAAAAACACTGCGACTACACATGATGACCTGAAAATAGTTTTGCGTATCTCCCAGCCGAGTCGCCACTGCTGCCCGAAAGCCGAAGGTTTCCCAACAACGGAAGCGATCAAGACAGAACTTGAAAATCGGAAGTAAAAGTTAAGGGATATTAATGAACATTTCTTTGCTTCGGGTGCGATAAAGGAAAACGATAAGGAAATGGACAAACCCGTTAAGCAAAGATGTCATCATCGTGCATCTGTTTCATCATTAAATCTGCGTTTTCACGAATCTGACAATAGATGCAGTGCTCTAGATGCGAGGTAAACTGTGATACATGATAGAGTTAGATCATCTCTAGGGCATCTGGAAATATCTCTTGTGTAAACTTATGTAACTTATATGGCACAAACAGTTTCAAATCGTTCTATCCACTTCCTCATATTGGAATCATGTGTTGTTCTGTATTTTTCAAGTCTGTACATACTAACATAGTAATATATTATAGAAATACGAAAATGATATGATGCGTTACGCAGTATCTTCCCAATGTCGAATAAAAGCTCTTTAACTGTCAAGGGACTTTTATGTTGCTATATACATATATAAATATATAGTGACACAGAAGTTTGTTCAGCGAACTAGAGGCGACACTGATAGAGTATTAGCTAGCAACACCTATGAATATATTCAAACGAGTTTCTCAAGTATTAACTACGAAGTGAGACATCTTTTCTCTCTCTCTCTCTCTCTATCCATCTTGCGCTTTTTTATGTACTTATGTCAACGCCAATCTATCAAAGTGTGAAGGTAACTTCGACTTTGTTTGTTGTTTCATTCTTCCCACAAGCTTCTCTCTATCGTGTTGGCATAACAGCAAACCGTGTCAAGTGAACGTAATCGTAATTATATACATATAATTTTTTTAATAATAATCATTTTAAATCATTAGATAAGCACACCTGCATATCGAATCAAAAGAACAAACCAGATCATATATGAACAAAAAGTTGTTTATTGTACAATACATTTGTAGTGGCCAACCTGGATAAGCGATAGGCCACCTCCCAAAGCACTTTGTTGAACTGTGTAAAAGTTAGTAAGTTTACGAGTTTGGACAAGAGTATCAAGTAAATGAGATCCAACGCCACTGTTGAACACCTTATGAAGGATCTTTAGAATTATTCGACCGCTAACTTTAAGAACGTGTATATGTTATTTTTTTAACTGGTATAAAATGTTGCATTTTTATTAAAAAGGGCATTCATACATGGACATCCAGAATATGTCCGGTTGAGTGTGATTACTAAGTCATATTATCAAAACTATTTTATCTTGTTTTGGACATCAAACTGAGAATCAGAATAACCGCTCCAAGAGGCAGCCTTGGGCATGATTTCGAAATTCTGCTACCTATCAATTGCGAGACCTGAATTATTATAGACAGCTACTTATTTAAAATTAGCCCTTGACAAAACCCATATAAACATACAATCAGAAGCACACCTATTGCTTGTTATCACTGTATCAAGCCGGAATAAGTCCATAACAGTGGATCACTAGTAATGTTGGCTTTTGGACGACTTCCATTTTCGATATTTACTTGTCAAATGGGGATTGAAACGCTTGGACAAACAGAGCAATTAATATGGGAATATTATATAATATAATATGCTTAACGTTACACTATAGCGAGCGCTATTTTGTTAGCGTTAGGGTTGTTAGCGTATGCGACGCCAAATTTTCATCAGATCGTTTTTGGTACAACTAAAGCGCTTTGGCTAAAGTAAATTGTTGCTAGTGAAGATGTAGCGAAGGTTCTGACTACTACAGGTTCTTCCTACAGATTTCTGCATCATTATGGAAAATATTTTTATGCTTGACTCATCACAATGCAGGACATGAGGCGCTGGGATTTGTTTGTAGAACTAGAAAGAGAACACTAACGTATGCGTTTTTTTTTCTGTCATATAGTCTAATCGGTCTGTTGATGCGGCAAACCGTATGCGCCACTTGTTTTCATCTTATAAAGATCGCGTCTTCATTACTTACGTATTATCAGTTTGTTCGGAAAATTCCTTCAGTTTAAGTATGGAAATATTCATGTGTTCAATGCATGACGCGTTGCTATTGCCAGGACTTCGTCCTGACATGGACCCGACTTCATTGAAGTCGATTTTCACGATCAATAAAAATTTTGTACGGGCTAAATTATTTGAACTAGGTGGACGTACCTTTTTTGTTACCCACTAAAATTAAATGGTTAGATTTATCAAAAATCGTGAGTACTAACAAAACGATTTGGAAAGAATTTTATATGTTTGATATGTGTACGATCTTCGTTGCTCTAAAGCTAATTCGATATACCCAACTGATTTGGTTGGACCGGCAATTTTACTAGATATAAATTAAAAAGCACATACAAATAATATTAGACTGGGATAATCAATAAAAGATAAGTGAGTGCAAGTTCTGTCTACAAAACGAACATAGTATTTCGTTGAAATTTTAGCTATAAGGTAAATATGCTATCGCTGTCTTTCCGCGGGCTTCGTCCATCCATTGACCGATTGTTAATTTTTTTCCCGCCAGAAAATTTTTGGATTGGTCTTAAAAGCCAAATCTAGTCCAGTTTCTTCACAGTCAAGTGTATGGTTATTAATTTCGGTTGGCAGCGAGGTCTGGGCAATATGGCGGATGTAAAAGAACCCTCCAATCAATAGGAATTCTCACAATATTTCCAGTGCAGTGCATTCGTTATTTCTATCGGATTTTTCTTTCTGTTGAATAGATTTCGTTGGCCGTTTTGTCCTTCTAGGGCGCTCTCCGGTGTGCAAAATGTATGCACAGCTTATCTGCTAGACAAATGACGAGTCGTTTGCCATACGATATAGCCATCGACCTCGAATGACCAATTGAAGGCCCAATATTTTGTGACTGAAGTCAGCAAAACTGTTCGAGCAGTCCTCTCGGTCGTAGTCTTCCCAGTACACTAATATATCATGCCGTTTTCGCAACTTTTTGGCTACGACGAATAGGACAAGCGCCAAAAATGTACCTCTTTTAATTTCGGTCAGTCATTTTCTAAGGTCGACGTAAGGTCACAATTTATAGATATGGAAGAACTTTTCGACTACCATATAGAAATAGGCTAACAGTGAAAAAGAGAAAATAGCAGAGAAAGAATTAACCTTCTCTTACCCTACAACGTAATAGACATACAGATAATGATCAAAGTAAAGCAAATTAATTTGATTTGAGTACGCCCTGTGAAATCAAAACTGAAAACCGTTTAGCCTGAAGTCTCTAGTGCTGTTTTGGAATCATTTCGGTGAACATGACAAAAATGAATACGGTGCGTCTTATAGAAATAAAGCGAACGTTACGTTTACAAGCTCATATTTTAAATTAGGCAAAAAACAACTCGTTACGCCATTCAAAAGCTCAGTCACAACCTAATTCCTCGAGTTTACTGGCGATTTATTAAAAAAGAATGGGGACACAGTACGAACAATGAAAGAAGACGGCTATTTAAAGCAGTAGAGTACAAAAAGTGCTATTTAGTAAGTGAAGAAAACGTTATCGTACTTCGTGCAGCTGGCAAGCTGGGCCGCCGTTCAGAAGCAGCTTATTCGACTTTCTCCGAGCCGAAGTGGGGAAAAATGAATCATAAGTACATTTGGAGCCATGCATCACCTTTATTTATTATTAATTAAAAAAAAAAAATAAATGAGGTTTTTTGGCTGAGGTAATGCGAGACCATTGACACAAACCTGAGTTTTAGCTGTCCAGACATGGCTGTGAGACGTTTCTATGAGAGATTACGTAAGTAAGAGCTTCGAATACGATGTTTAAACCCGAAACTTCTATAAGCAACTATAGCGTTAGCGGACGGTCAACGGAGATACGATTACAGTTTATTATTATTATCCTACGTCGAAAAGCAATCTTTCCATTAGCATACTATACCCGTTACGTCGTGCGAATGCTTCATCCATTCTCAGCCAAATTCTGTTTAGCGTCAGAGTTCCAGGCTCCCAATAAAGCCTATGATTCGGGCTAGAGCGTGCATCTTTGTATACAAGTACATTTAGCTTATTGACAATTTTCAGATGCTAACGATGCCCTTTGAAGGCTTTCGTCGTAAGAGGATCGACATGCTAAATTTGAATATATCTGTGAATTTTTTCGCATTACAGCATTTGACTCAGCCTTCGAATACTTCATCTTCGGATAAAGGTTAGGCTTCATGCAAGTACAGGATGACTGACACTAGCTATGTTAGTACTTGATCGGTATCGTTCAATCAGCGAACAACTTTGCTTTGTTTAACAGCTCAAATGTAGGTAATCTTATGTAGATTGGTGATAGATTAGAATTGGTGCTGTTGTTAGAGAGATATACACGAATTACGGTAGATGTGTACGGTGAACCGTTACATTAGTGTACTAGACAATACAAATTCCGTAATAGGACCACCAAGCGGGCTGCAGCGATCCAGGAACAGAGAGAGACTCTAAAACTACCGTTCATCAATGGACCTCACTGCAGTGGCTCACAATGCCGAGTAAAACAGTCTATGTGAAAGATAATACTTCGTTGAACCTGCAGATTCGCCCCAGAGTGCCGCGAGCGTCAAATAACGACGCTGAATGATACAGTTCGAGATTTTTTAAGATACCGTCAGGCCAAAAACGTAAAGTGGTATCCACGACTATACTCTCACGATATGGTATAGCTGCAATTTTATAATAGTTAGGAGTAACGTAAAAAAACGATATCTCTGGGAAAAATGTTTTCTTTTTTGTTCGCAATACAACAAGCTCGCTACGGGTTCGAATTTAGATGGGAGACAAGACTGCTTTTTCAGGTAATTAACGGCTAAGAAAATGTCGAGAGCTTAGTGTCACATTTTTTCCACGGGCTTATCGATGCTGGGGATACAGGCAATTGGAAACCTGGAACCAGTGACAAGAAGCATCACAGTAACCCAACAAGAACAACGATAGCGCCACACAGAGTGGACAATTTTTGACACAAACGGGTCTGGGATGGGTCTCGGGTTGCGACCCTGAATTAATTTGAATTGATTCGAAAACGGAACGACAATGTTCGGACCAAATCGTTGCAATTCGGCGTGTGTAAGGCTCGTGAGCAGGTAGGAGCGGATGTTATACATTCCGAATGTTGTTATTATTACCACGTAAATCGTGTCGTGGATAACAGTCATCATAATACATTATTTGTTAAGATGATCGTAAGCGAAAGGCTTATTAACGTAAGTATGTGAACGGTCTAATCGAATGGATAATATTCTTCTCTAATTAGGATAGAGACAGGCGTAATTACGTATTCGAAATAGATCGATTTATTTTTACGGTAACTTTCGCTTTTGGATAGTTTCTCATAAGAGTTTACTTTATCGTACGGGCATTGAAAACTAGGAAAAAATGGTCGAAAATTTTCAAGCGAGCCTGAAAAAACATTATAACTAGCTAGCCTCACTACTAACACCATTGATATCTCACACAACTTTTTGCAGATAACAAATACAATTTTAAGAACATTCTATGTTGTTTGACTATGATAGTAATGAATCTTCTACCGCTGTACCGTTAATTCACGGTTGCCCACGCTACGCGCTGACTTTTTTCGTGCTGACTGGCGCGTCTGCTCAGAATGCAAATAATCCTGCTCTCTTTCCACTGTATTGCATAAAAATCCGTTTAAAAATAAAGAAAAAAAGGTGTAAATTTTGCTATCAGCGTAGGATCAATCGTACTCAAATTTATGTAGCTCATAGCATAGTACAACGATGAGCCCAACTAATTTAAGCGTATCTTTTTTTTTCTAATTCTAAAGCCAACTTGTTCTAGAAGTGTATGTCTGCTGCTCCGTCAAATAAATCGCTAGTGACGCTGGCTGCAATACAAAGAAGTTTTCCCCAATGATAAAGATCAACGTGACGGGCATCTGTAATTCAGTGTTCGTTGAGACATCCCCTGTCCCCACGAAAAACAAAGAAATACGAGTTTAGATGACACGTTTCGCCTTCCACTCGGGACCAGTTGATGATTCATCGCTGATCGCGCGTCTGTTACTACAGCGACTGGCATCACCTTTACGCTTGCCATCTTCGTCGATTTGTCCGTCTGTCTGCCAATCATGTTTGCTGTTGTGACAGTCCATGTGTTCTGTCCATCAGTTTTCTGCCCGGCTTTCTCTCGTTCGTCTTTTCCTTAAGCTCCCTCGAATCTTCAAGTAGCATCAAACATGACTGCTAGCTTCCCTTGATCCTCGCTCGCCGATCGCTGTTTTCTGACTGCTGTAGAGGAGAGTTCGCGACGAAGAGGCGACAGCGAAGTGGGGAGAGGCCTAGCGACAACCAGTCAGCACTTAGCGAAAGAAAACACTCACACGCTCAGTGTTCAACGCGTGAACAACTGCTACTGTTATTGTATAGGCAAATACCGTTCCCTTAGTCGGTGCCACCATGGACCTCTCGGTGTTTGCTGTCGTTCACAGCGGATCGCCCGCCCCCGGAGATTTGCATGGGGCCCTCCCTCTTGCCAGTAAGCGATACTGCTCGCCAAACAATAACGTCGTTGCTTCGAAGGAAAGGGAACTGCCCGCCAATGAAGCTGAGCGCAAACGTCTGCCTTAGCGTTCGTCCTACTCACACTTACTCTCCGTATGACTTTATTTGACTGGCTAGTTGAGTCAGTGGGCTAGTGAGCTGTGCAGTGTGCCATTTACCGTACGTGTCCGTTGCCATGTGCGGTCTCGGCCGATCACAGGAAAAAACGAACTTTGCAGCAAAGTTAGGGAAGGTGGCAGTTACAGCGGTCTCACTAACCAAACAGCGAAATGTTCTATTGACTAGTGGGGCATGTGATCGTTCGAGGTGTCGCAATACGTTTAGTTATTGAAGCGACGGCCGTCCTGTTCCTCCAGCTATACGGTGCTGAAACCGCAACGACAAAGCAGCAGAAACGCAAGCTAACAGCCTCCAGCGCTCTATAGCGTGTGTCCCATTGCCATTGTGTAAGAAGTGATCGGCAACACGTCTGGCTCGAATCAGCCGTCTTTGCCGAGTTATCTCTGCATGCAGTGCTCTCCGTCGGGCAGAAAAATACACGCTTGCCACACGAGCAAGCATTGTTGTGTGCTCTGACTGGATATAGTCTAGCCAACGAGCGTAGAGCGGCGGCGCTGTTAACCATGCTTTCGTTCCGCGAGAGACGTACCGCCACTGCCAGCCACCGTTACCATCGTCACTCTCAACGTGCGCAGCGTGTGGTCTCCCGCATACAAAATAAACTCATCTAGCCAGCCAGCCAGCCAGCCAGCTACCCAGCCAGCCTGTGGTGTCACAAGTTGAGCCAGAGCTGGATATTCTTGAATGTCTTTGCTAAGCGTCAGCCACGCCGGCTACCGTGCAGATCGCCGTGAGACAGATTTTTCTATAGCCGCCAGGAGAGGAGGATCCGTTTGAATCAGTCTGCCGGTGGACTTATCACTACGGCTACTGCTACTACGGAAGAGTACTGGCTTAGTAGTTTTTCTACGGCTGGCCTTTTCGTACATCTTTCATTGATGAGTACTCGAATACATTAACGGGAATACGGCCCCACCAACAATAACAGCAGCAATTAAGCGCCTGTTCCGGTTAGCGCTGACGCTGTCATCGTAGTTGTTTTGGTGGAGTCCGTAAAGCTCTCGGTCGAACGACGGAGTTGATTACGTTGTGCATACGTACAGGCATGGGCCGCACCTCTTCATAGCAGCAGCAGCAGCAGCAGCAGCAGCAACAGGCCCTGTTGTTATCAAGTTAGATTAGTGGTGCATGGTGGTGCCAGTGGCTAAGAAATGCCCACCCGTGTAGCAACTCACCGTTCATATCGTTTACCACAACAGTAACTGATGTTGTTTTGGTGGTGTTTGTTTGTCTATCTATCCGCTGCTGGGTGAGTGCGTGTACCCATTCAGGACGGTCCTGGTGGCGACCCGATACTTACCAAACGGTGTTACGCTCATTGCAATCGGCCCCTGGCCACAGCGGCAACAGCTACTGCTTCTGCTACTACAACTATTAACCCCGAAGGGAGGGAAAGGACGGAACGTAATAAACGGTCGATCAGATAACTGAGCCGATCAGTCAGAGCCGTAGTAGTAGTACCAACTAAGAGTTATAGTCGTTGATTCAAGTGTCGGATCGATTGGATGGCTCATTTCGTCGGATTGTTACTTGGTGAGTGCGTATCTACGAGCAAAAAACACAGGGGCAAATGTGATTCATGAATGACGCCATCAGAAAGCGAAGCAACACCAGCGACGGACATAACAATAGGAGTGACCGTATCTAACCCTGTGCTTACAGATAATGCTAGATAAAGATGACTCGTGTTGATTTTTGCTGGGGCAGTATCTAGCGTCGCTGGATGTTAGCAGTGCTTACATCGAAGTGTCCTCGAATCAGAACGAACGCCAATTATCCCCTGACCTACTCATTTGTTCGATTCTCTGTTGATAGAAGATAAAGTAATGCGAAACAAGAACAAAGAGCGTCGGCAGAGGCGACGGCAGCAAAGGAAGGCTTACCGATTACAACAGTTCGTTAGCGGTCAGCGGATCAGCAGTTCGAACGCGAACTCGACAATGTCCGAACATCGTTTCAGCGTCCAGATAGTTTCTGTGTAGCGAGGTTCCACCTACCATTGCTTGCATACGCGCCTCTAGCTTCTATCCATCGAAGATGAATTATGAGTTCTCAGCGACGATACCAACACCAAACATTGTTGCATCAACATAGCGAGTGGCCGAAAGGGACACAACACTGCACTGATCGACTATGTGTGTGCAAACGTGCATCGTGCAAACGCGAAATTTCGATTCTGTGCTGTTCGTACCCTCGTTCGGTGCCACAGATTGATTACGATGGCTATCGCAGTGGCAAAGTCAAATGGTACCAACGACGACGTTAACTAATATTATCACTTAACGTTCTAATTTTTCAAATCGAATTACTACGACAGTGGTTCAAGTAGTAGATCGAAGCCGTTGGTGTACGCCGATGGCGTTGTTCCGATCAGGCGGGCGCGCAGCTGGCCAAGGGGGTACGCCAACTTCGCCGCGGATGCCGTTACTGCTCCGGTAGTGAACGGAATAAAGTAACGTTAGCATCACTTTAAAATAGACAAACATATCGAGAGTTTTGGTGATGACCATTTCAATGGCTACAATCGTTCATAATGATGAGAACCTAGACAATGTTGCCACTGCGTCGGCAACAATCACCTGTATTGTTTCAACATAATAATGATCGTACACACATGTAACAATAATTCTAATAACAGTTCAGTCTGTGGTCCTGCTGCTGAGCGAATTCTGAAGCTATCTGCGGCTTCAAGTGGCCGCCACGTCTACCTTCGTCGTCTAAATAGCAACAGCTATTGAATGTCGGGGTATTGTCACACGAGCACTATTGATTATATCAAACGACCCGCCAACATTGTTGGCACCGCATAAATATATTATTAGTAGTGAGCGCCCTGTTAGTATCGCTCCACGCGACGGCACGCTTTGCTGACAAGTACTCGTACTGGCCAAGAGCACGACGATCGCTCCCGCTTCTACCCAGTTACTAGGACCCTATAATCAGCCTTGTCCAGTGTTATACAGCGTACACTTTAGTGTACGCTATCTGCCAGCCGGACAGACGGCGTTGCATGCCAGTCTATAGCTGTCGCCGTCGCCAGTGCCACTAGCACGTTTCTATCCATTTATCTGTTCGTACCTATTTGGGTTAACTAGCAAAAGGAAAAGAAAGATGTAGGGTCATAACGACGCGGACGATGACATGCTCGCGCTACCGCCGGTCGGTAGTTGACGTTTTTGGTACAATTGCCCATTGATAGGAGCAGTGCGGCGACAACTGCTTGTTGATGTTACGCGTTCGAAAGCGAAAGTGTCTCTACGAAACGCAGCAACTGGTCGGACGCACGACTGTGGTTATGGGCCTCGTAGCGATTGTGGCCTTCCTACTGAACGGTGGCCTGTTTTCCAACGAATCGTCAGTTGGTCGCTCGGTTCCATTGTTCAACTTTTGTCTGTAAACAGGCACGCGCCTGGCCTAAGCCGCTGACCGGAACAAACCATTTGCGTAGCGAGACAACGACGAAGACGCCGACGACAGACTCATCAAACAGCAAACACATATTTCTAAAACGCAAATACAACAAAGCGACTTTTAGTCACGCATTGAGTTTTATTTATTGCTCTTTTGTCGATATCGTGACCGTCCGTCGAGGGGCGACAGTGGCGGTCCGGCAAGCGACTGAAATCCGCCTAAACGTAAACACAAAACAAACAAGTGGAGTTTGGCTAACCTCAAACACTTTTTTGGTAGACTCGACAGCCGAGGTAGAAAGTGAGGGTAAGCGGGTAAATTCTCGCGCATGAGTCCGCAACACTATAAATGCCCGTCGAACAACAACGTATCTCAAGTCAGGTGACAAGGGAAGCGAACAGGATCCGCTACGCCAATGTTGCATATTCTATAGCATCCATTTTGTCGATGGAAACATGTGGCGTGCACCTATACGATAACAGCACAAGTCCATATCGTAGAGTTCGATAAATTATCTTCCGATTGTCTCGTCGCATCTGACTGACGCCGCCGGCGACATTAGTCTTGTTGTTACTCGGCCGATCTAGCGCGTCTGTTGTCCACATAGTCTTCATAGCAGCCAGCAGCAACAACAACGCTATAATTCACTGGCGGCATTTTTCCATCTGCGTCGTCGAAAGCATTACCATCACCAGCGACAATAACGGCAACATATTACACCTCACAACGATTACATAGACCACCGTAATCGAACGGTTAAGTGCCACCGACTTAATTCTGCTCTCCCGCACCTTTCCCCTCCCTCTCTGCCACCCCTCTCTCGCGTGCATGTCTGTGTGTAGGTACAATTACGATAGGAACATCCGTTTACTGCAATCCAACTAATTGATGTCAGCAGGTAATAATACTGCTGCTGTTATTGTTGTTATGGTACGCAGCAGCAGCAAAAGCAATGGAATCTGGACCAGCGCAAGGCGAGTGTTGATTCCGTTGGCGAGGCCACATGAGAAGCAGGTGATCCTTTTGGGCCTAGCTTCGAGATCGTCGGTGCGCTTTCGCTGAGCGCACCGCCACCGCCACCGCCGCCGCCACCGCCGCCGCCGCTGCCGCTGCCGCTGCCGCTGCCGCTGCCGCTGCCGCCGCCGCCGCCGCCGCTGCCGCTGCCGCCGCAGCCGCCCTCACTGGCAGCGGCTTTGTAGCAGCTGCGAAGGTAGGCAGTTGCCAGACGTGTCGCCACCGGCGTTCGTTGTTGATAATCAGCAACAACTTTGCTGTGCAACGCGGTGCGCCTTAGAGAAAGAAGTAGTCTCGTCAACGAGCATCTTTCAAGTGGTGTCACCGTGTCCTTCACTAACAGCCAAATCCGATCGCTGCAATCTCGATCCTCAGTAACGACAGAACTAGAAGTCGTGCAAATCGAACAATACCCACTGGTGAGACGGGCCTTCTCCGCCGGCTGGTAGGACCTGGCTCGCTCTGTTGATTGCTGTTAGCTTTGTTGTTGTTGTTGTTGTTGTTGCTGCTGCTGCTGCTGCTACTGCTGCTGTCGCTGTCGCTGTCGTCGTCCCTGCGACAACCGATGTTTACTACTACTACTACAACTACTACTACTACTACCGCTACGCCTACTACTAGCGAGAGGCAGCCCGGCAGACAGACGCACGGAGTAACTGCGTTCTCAAACAATAGCGTGACTAGTGGAACAGCGTAAACATGTCAACAATGAAAAGAAGTGAGTAGTACAATAAACAGCGAAAGCTTCCGGCTTTTACACTGGCGAATAGAGAAAACAAAATAACGAAGATGCAGGAGATCATCAAAATGTGAACGAAGCTCAGTGTTGTAGTGGTAACACCAACGAACCACAGTGGACAACAAACGGCCGCCATTATCATCTTATGACATATTTATCGTATCTATCGACAATTAGCCAACTCTACAATTATTCGAGACCTAACAAGCGCGCGCGGCTACGAACACTGTGCGCTGCGAGTCATCACCTCAATACCACCGTCGTCGCCCTCACGATGGCGATGGCACCTGCGTGAAACTGTTTTACGTGTTAGAGAACAGGCAGCTTTGCAGGGACTTCCCTAGAAACCGAAGATGGCTGGATCATTTGATAGCTGGAGTGAGGGATTAGCGGTGCAGCTGGCCGCTCAGGTGGAGGCGAGTGCGGTTCAACGCTCTTCGGGACCTCCCACTATCGACGAGATGCAACTGTTGGTCGATAAACTTAAGGTAAGGGCGAATGCCCTGATTTTGTTTTGATTCGCTGTCACTCATCCAACTCCTGTTTCATTTGGAGAGGAAAAAACGGTGAAGCTTTATTATTGTATACTAACGGAGCCAGACGAATTTGCCGTGTCAGACATACAACCAGGAAGTCTTGGGTCCGATCATCAGCTGAAGTCCTGTCGTTGTCTAAACAAGAATACTGTATGCACTAACTAAGAAAACTCCTCCATTTATTATTTAAGTTATAAGCATCACGGATATTCGCCGTTTACTCAATGCCGAGTAATTTAACCGTAAATATCACTAGAGTGTCTTGGGGGGTTCGGATTCTGACAAGTTTAAAACGTGCTAACAATTATACGTACCCTTTAAGAAGACGCTAATACGTTTCCTAACAATCACTGCTCGATTTCAATTAAGCTCATGTGCTAAACGTTTGTTCTGTAAACAGATAAATTGTCTCGTGGGATATGTTAGTTATTTGCTTTCACTGGGTAGTGACTCTGTGTTAGATATTATCGTTCTTTCTATATATTCATATTTTCTTATCTAGTTTATTATTTTAGTTAATGATTTTCTTCTGTTTCTTATCCAAGAGTTCCGAATCGTAAAGCTGTGAACATTTTCATTCTACTTAGCTACATTATAAATGTAATATATCCTTGTATTTTGCTTCATTGTTATTAAAAGGGAGCGATACGAAACCGCGAGGGGAAGTGACGTTACTAAGCCACTAATGAAAATTAACATTATTTGGTTTTTTCAACTTATTTAAACTTTAAATTTTAGAATTCTGTTCATTGTCCCGTAATAGCTCGACTACAAAAGCTATCAATTAATCTGCCCCCTAAAACGAGCAACTACCTGATGCTCCAGTCGTCTGATACAGCGGTCGGCTAGGACAAGCACTCGACGTGGACTTCAATAAGAGGAAACGAGATTTTGCTGGTAATACTGCTGAAGTAGATTTTGTCCTATTTCGTAGCTTTTCACTTATTAGGAGAAGAGGCCCGTTCTCTAAAGCAGCAGCAGCGGCAGTAGCAGCGGCAGCAGTAGCAGTACACTAAACCCTTTTAACTGAAAGCTATCACTCCATATATTCCCTCGTAATATTTATATTGCAAACAGTCTCATTAAATCTTATATCCTTGTAAGTATCATATCCACCCTTTGTAGTTAGTAAATAATGATACTCAATGCGCGGCATAACCTATAGGAGATCACTTTTTAATTGAGGAGTCCATAAAGATTGTCCTCTACCTATTGATATTTGCAAAAATGTCATGTTTAATTATATATCTGCTCATGTAGGATATTAAGGAAGTTCGCCATATTCAGAAATATATTTCGAGGTTTATTGTCTTTATTGGGCAAGGATCTACCCGCTGCACCCGTCAGAGGCTCAGATGGCTAATTACATCCAAAAATTATATATCTATTGTATCTTTGCTGAAGCTATCGAAAGCTGACATTGGCCCTTAGGCGCCAGATGACATATAATTATATCATAGCACAAAAATGGCATCTAGTGCAGCGTGGCCTTTGGTTCGGCCGAACTTGTCCTTCTAGTGTTTAAATTGCTCTGGCTTACGCTGCAGTACGTTTCTACGAGTTATGGTTTACTCTCGGCTTAATTGCCTTTGAAAATGCACACCTACATTTAAATAAGGTTTTTATACACAATCAAGATCTCGGTATAAGCAAGATATTTTTTTTTTTCGAAAAGGTGCGTTAGGACAGCAATGATGGTAGGCAAACGTCTGTTCTTTAATATTTCTTAAATTTAGCTAAGAGTACGTCTGGAAAGTATGTACCATTACAGGTTATATAGGCTTCGGCTACACCATTGGCTATTGTCATAATAATAAATTGCTTTAATCACCCGATCGACGCCATGCCGTATTTTGCCTATGGAGTCGACTACTTATATTCAACAAGCCTTACTGTCACAAGCCTTGAATTAGGGTGATCCTAGACGATCAGGCATTGCTGATAAATTAATTTTTATACATTGGTTACGTATTTAATCAGAGGAACGTCAGTACGAGTAAACTGATCATGGAAATCAATGGCTAAGATATGGAGAGCTAAAACAAAGCCTCCGCTGTACAATTTCTATACGTTCTGATAGCACCACCATAATAATCTTTGATAGTCTCCAGGTTTCTAGCGTAGATTTAGAAGCAAGCGTGTTTTAGTGACGAAACAGAGAACTACAGAACACTCAGCCGCTGCTTCTATCGAGAATAAGCTATTCTTTCATACGTGCGAGAGCTTTGTTTTCGTATGATGAATCGAACCGGGTCTTACTATCGAACTACAAGTTTTTTTTTGCACGTTTTACTCTCTATTACTATAGAAAATTAGTTAACTGTTTGTATTTAGCACTGCCTTATCTTGCTTCTGGCATCCTCTTTTCGCTCCTAAGTAGCACTATTTTAAGTGATTTATCAAGTCAAACGTGCTCTCGAGTAGGCTCTATTCTTCGAATATTATAAAAACTACATCATAGCTGCACAATGATATCTACATGTAGAGTAACATTGACAAAATGCGGATCCTTGTTCATGCCAGCCTTCTTCGGTATTCTGAAACGAGATTCGTTTTACACAAACTATTGGTAGCCATTGGCCTTTGTTTACTCTTCGATTTTTTTCAACCAGACAGCCCATCTGTTCCACATAATATCATACTTGTTTGTAATTTTAGAAAATATATAAAAACAAAAATAGAATTTCATAAAATTAAATGTACATTATTAGAATAGTGAAACTGCTTTTGTAGACTTACAATGCCCCGCATGTTCCCCACGTAAACAGATCATTTATCCTTCTGGATCTATACGTTTTTTCAGCATTCATGTCAGTCAGCCCTCTTCTACGAATAATATTTTAGAAATACAATAAACTTTCGAGTACGACTATAGGGTTACACGAATCTTGTTGTTCAAAGCTACAATAATAAGTTGATACGTTAGCGAGCGTTTCGAAAGAAAGGTTGGCTGCTTTCTAATGATAGATAAAGATGTTTTAAATGAAAATACTGTACATCAGGTACCTGATGTTCTTCCAGAACCAGTGAATTTATAACTAGATACAAGGGATCAAAAGTAACCGCAACCATTGCAAGGACTATATAACTTCAGGCTTGATCTCTTTCGTCTAACTTTCAACAACATACTAATATTTCGTCTGCTAGCTACTTATATCAGGACTAGCCGGGATTATTTAGCTAAAGCTCAAGTCTGCTAAATATTGTACGTATTTGCAATCCAGCTTCAGTTCGATTTCTGTTTATTTTAATTTTCAGGAGATTCTCCTCAGTCGCGGTCAAACGGAGTCCGGCGTTTGGAAGCCTGGGATTGATAAAGGCTCAAATGCACCAGGATTGACGAAAGCGACAGATGTCGTTTTAAGTGACGACATGGCACCAAAGGACCGTGAGCCTCGGGACAACTATTTTGCTCTCCTAACAACAGCAACAACAACGACAACAACGACAACAATAACGGTCGCTAGTGATAACGTTGACGAGAAGCGGTCATCGTGCTTGTTGCTTATATCGGTGACACCGAATGAATCCCAAGGGACAGAATCCTTGGGTCCACAATTTGCGGACCAGCAACAGGTAGATACCTGTGGACTTCGTCTGCATCAGTATCTCTCTATCGACATAATGCATATCCGTTTCACATTACGCTGGAATGAAAAATTTATGTGGGAAATATGAGCAACATAGGCTAGACCTAGCGATTAAACGACGAGTTCTCAACATTCACACCATCTCCAATAAGTTCTTAAGTACAACTGCCACAATCTGTTGCTCATTTCCATCCCTCAGATATAATACTAAAATAAAACAAGGGCCTAATCTATCATTCCCAGAATATAGAAACATTCCTTATTATAACATATACCACGAATAAGTACTTCGAACGGTTTCTGTGCGGAATTGATAAAAAGCAATCCTCACCCATAAGCTGTTGAATAACTTTGTTTTGCATTCTATTTCTGCAGTCGACCGTGCCTGCCGGAACGAACGACTCATCAAACGGGGCTTTGTTAATGTCTCCGTCGACCTCTTCTAGCCTAAGTGATCAGCCTCTTGTTCAGTTGGCAAGTCCAGCTGCCGCGTCTAGCACAATTAGCAGCTCTTCGATGACGCCAACTTTCGCTGTGACAACATCTACAACAGGTAGCACCACGACGGCGGGAAACATTGGGTTAACCGCATCAAAAAGCGCACTCACATCCACCGCCTTGGTTGAGCCCGATGCTCCACGTGCCCGTAGTAGGTCAGCAACTTTCTTTCGGCGCATCTCATTCCGTGGACTTCGTCGGAATCTCTTTAACAACCACAGTAATGCTAACAGGTACTACCCACTATTAATTGATTCCATGACAGAGTTCGGAATGAACCCTGTACGCAGAACGTATCATAGCTATAGTTGCTTTGGGCACTCACAGATAAAGAACAGGGGCAAACAGAGTGAAGTAGCGACTAATCATGTAGCTTGCTTTTAGACTGGTTCAAGTTCACGCTTTGATTCAACCCGAAAAAAAACATTTATCTCTGTCTCTACATTCGCCTGCTCTGGACGCTTATACACTATTATTGGCTTAACGACTTCCGTCTGCGATTGGGGGGGGGTCACAGCACTGGGGCATCAAGCGAACAAGATGCTACTCCTTCAACTTCCGTTCCTGGAACAGAACTATCTAATGGCGAGACCGGTGCTGCTCCAGCAGCAGCAGCAACAGCAGCAGCAGCAAACCCCAGTGGTGGAAGCGGCGGCGGGGGAGGACTTTTGTCTGCTGGACCTCGAGCTGTGCGTTCTCGTTTGGAGCGTCTTCGACAGCATCGGATCGCCGCGGAGTGCTTGAAGGAGGCGGTTGTCGAACTTCTTGTTCCAGACGATGATGAAATTGGTGGAACTGGAGCGGCAGGTCTTGGGGCACATCCCAGAGGCCATAAATGGACAAGGTCAGTATATCATACAATAATGCCCTTGTTTTTCGAAATGTCTTTTCCACAGTCTACCTTCAGATCGTATGAAATTGTTAGAAACTGCGGGTCTGTAACTAAGATTTAACGCGCAACGGTTTCAGCTGCACTATTGATAATTGTCATAGGAAAAAAGCAGCCGACCCTTTAGCATCTCTACATGGCAGCAAATTGTCGTTAACGAACGTATTAACACTGCGGAGAATTTTTGCTGGAGTGTAAGTTATGTATCAAGGGAACCTGCATTTTTATTCAAACAATTATATCAGTGCGTTGGCGATTATCGAAGAACAAAGTGTTCTCTATAATCCATAGACAATATGGTCATCGCTAATGATCATATTAATAAGTATATCTGCAGGTATATGTGGCGTGCAATGAAATAAGAATTAGAGACCTTGTGGCCGCCAGTCACTAACCTTGTTCCTAGGCCATTTCGGTGAATTATTAGTAGCTTCTGATGATATTAGTTTATGTAAATAATTTATGTAAAACATATATAGCTCCCAGCTACGGTGGAAACAGAAAAGTTACTCTTAGGGGGAATGCTGCTTCGCTGCGTCTGTCGTTGTTGTATTCATGTGATGTTGGTCGTAACAGACGTACGCGTATCTTTCAGATGTCGGCTCTCGCTAGTACGAATATCTGCTGGATGTCTATTGGAATTTTACGTTCCTCCCAAAGCACTCCGAGCAAAAAAAGGTACGTTTACTTTATACAGATGGATGATATTGAATTGGTCAAAACGTAGTGGCCTTTATATCTGAGAAGGGACACCATGCTCTATTCACACATGTTTGCCACTCCACGACCACTTTTTTATTCCGTCTCGCCTGTCAAAAATATCGAATCGATGTTTTCCATCCGTTGCCCAGTGCCCTGCTTTTCCTAAGTATTTCTGTGCATACAATACCTATCCAGCTTTACCGAACGCAGATCACAATATTTTTAATACGAAGGTTGAACTAGTTCTAGGTTAGGCGGATTTTCTAGAGTTACTTAATCCATTTTTCACAACATCAGTTTTCATCGTCTAGAAGAATTTACCTAGCTTAATTATTTATTTGCATTTTTTCCTGAAACGAACATCAAATATGGTGATGATTTAGCAGCACAACAATTCAGGATTAAAATGTTTCTACTGACAATAATAAGAATTATATCTCCAGAGGTATAAAATGTTCGTATTCTTTACGTTCATCTCCAGGAGTTTTTTGTATGCTACTAACGGAAGTTCGTGAAACAACTGCGCTGGAAATGCCTGATCATGAAAACACATTCGTCCTACGCGCGACCCAAGCGGGATACGCATTAGCTGCAAGGTGTACCACAGGAGCGACAGCATCTGCGACCAGCTCTCAGCAGTCTCAACAAAAGGTCCCTACGCAACAACGACAGTCAGGGGCCTTAGTTAACGTAACGACCACAACCGTCGCCAGTGCACAGTACAATTCAACGACACAGGCACTTAACGCTGGTCGACGCTCAGAGACACTCGGGTGTTCACGTGCGAGTGCAGTAACAGCAAATCGAAGCAAGGAACCCGAGAATGCTGCAAGAACTGAAGTTAGTATTAGTAACGAAATCCTTTGAAGGCCTTTCAGGTAGGATTTAGGTTTGTCTAGGCTAAAGCGACATTAATCGAACGATTGATCGCTGAAATGCTATTTGGTTCGGTTTGCAATTGATTTTTATTCAGATTTCTACTTCTGATGGAGGAGCAACTGCTGGAACAAACCTACGACCTCAACAAGAGTTCATTATACAAGCTGGCGATGCGGCCGCAATGCGCGGCTGGATAAACAGTTTACGCTTCTATGCGGGCGTAGGTTCTGGGGACGGTTCAATGTCAGGTCTAGGTCTCGCAGGATCGTCTTTGGGTGGCGACGGCTATCCACATTTAGCGACGCATCACGATTCAACCGGAAGTCACCGACCACGCTCAGCAACTGCTGCCTCGGATACTTTGAACCGGTTACGCGAGCAGGCCTCAAACAAGCGGCAACCACCGCTTGAGGAAACACCCATTCCTCCGGGAAGTGGCCCTACAACTAACGCGTCTGGTCGACTAGTAGCGCTTTCGGAAAGTCAGGGAGCTCTCGGGGCTGGAGCACAAGGAGGACTCGTTCTTTTTGCAGGGACCACCGATACTGAAGGGGACATTGCCGCTCAATTAGTCGAGTATCCCTGGTTTCATGGCACGCTATCCAGACAGGTAATAGAACTAGGAGAAATATAGCTATGTATTTAAGCAAGCTTGCAATCATGTCAACTTGCAATCATGTGTACATTATAAAACTTAACTCGTGCTTACCTGATCTGACGCCGTCTGAAAATGGGGCAGGCTGCGCTGAGTTCCATATGAAAGCTTTGTCAACCAGCTTGCACTGACCATGCTCTTATTGTAGGATGCCGCCATGTTGGTATTACGAGATGGACCATCAGCTCACGGCTTCTTCCTCGTACGACAATCTGAAACACGAAAGGGAGAGTTTGTACTCACCTTTAATTTCCAAGGTAAATCATGAAGCCAACTAAAATCTTCTTTTCTATAGAATTTAGATTGTTTCTCAATCTAATCAAAAGTTGTACCACAAATGCGCTGCAAGTGGGCTATTATGAGCACTGTGAATTATAAATATAGAATAAGCTGGTGTATCTCGAACTTTGTTTTATGGCAAAAAAAGAAGCTAGTTTTTCTTTTTTTCGATATAAAATCGTGCCTTGCCATTACTGTGATTAGTATTTGACTGTATACGCTACAACCGGTACCAAACTGTACAGGTCGAGCAAAGCATTTACGTATGACGATCAACGGCGAGGGCCAGTGTCATGTACAGCACCTATGGTTCCAAAGCGTATTCGATATGCTTGAACATTTCCGATTGCACGCCATTCCCCTCGAGAGTGGAGGAACATCCGATGTGACCCTTACCGAGTTTGTACTCAATCAACCGTTCATTCTCCATACGACGCCTCCGTCCAACGCAACAACGCTGCATACGCCGACCCAGGTTGGATGCTGGCCTATTATTAGTTCATAATATTAATAATAGCATAGTATTTCGTAGTAACCTAAATCTCTCCATGGAGAAAATCTAAACAAACAACAGGAGGAATCAAGCGATTATTGATGTCGTTTCATTACAGACGATGCTAAACGGTCCCATGGAGGACATAGGTGATCATACACCTACCATTTGTTATAAAGCAAAGCGAGTTCAAAGACGATGTACTCAGTAGCGGAAACCTATGGTGGCAGAAAAGTAAGATGTCTCATTATTCTGGCTAACAGAAACAAAAGACATATTGCTAAGCATCACTCCAAAAATGTCGAGACGCTAATGGCATCGTACGTGGGCGACGCTAAGCGTCTTGATGTGAGCCAGTGTGCTAAAAGGGCAAATCACGAACGATTCGGAAAAGCTTGTAACAGTCGCAACAAATATATAATACATATCAACCCTATCTACGCAGTTAGCGATCAGCGAACGAAGTACTATACTGTTTTAACAGTTTATCTATCACTTAGTAAATGAGTAAGGCCAATCCTATAGGGGCCGACCCATTAGGGTCACTCAATTAGTGCCTAAGCAAGCCATCCCAAATTGAGCTTGTGGTGCACAGATCAGAATATGGAAGCCTTCTTAAAATGGACAACAGCTCGGATAGGTCAGAAACACGAACTTGGAGTAACACGGTGACATTGAGGCTAGACGCGAGCGAGACTCGTTAGTGAGACGATGTTTGTTCTAGGTTATCTATTTGACAGCCTTCATCTACCGTACACCCCTTAGATGCATGCTTAGACGGAGCCCAGCTTTAGCTTCTCATCTAAATCACGTGCCCAGATTATGTCAGTATCACAACGAATAAATATTGGTCATCTGTGAGAACAAGTACAACGAGTCCATAAACGAACTTTACTTACCAGCAGCAGAGGTACCCTAATAATCGCAAAGTTGTGTGAACTGGTAAACTTGGCTTGCAACTGGAAACAACCCTGAATTTTTACATATCGCTAAATTTCGGTACGTGGGTGGACGTTTGATAGAAATCGATATATGTGAAAACCAGGAACAATAATGAAAAGAGCACGTGGGATAGTACAATATCGACTCCAACATAGGTTATGCTGAATTCTCAACAATATTGGACGAACCTTTTCGAGAACTGAAATTTCTTAGCAGCGGCACCATGGGTTTTTTCGAATGTACATATTACAGGAAAAAGTAGTCGGGTGATGCTTCCTTAGTAACAGTTTATTTTAAAAAATTTTGTATACATATACATGTATATATATATATATACGTATATATATATATAGGATCAATCAAGTCACAAAATGATGAACAATTTAATCAGATTATTTTCCATGTGAAAGTCAGTATGTATGATGCAGGAAAGCAACAAAGACACACGCATCCAATGAAGCGTGTTTTTCCCCTTTGCAAAGTCTAAACTAATTGTGTTTTGTTGTTAGTCTCCTGCCACGGGTCACGACATCATGATGCCACATGACCTAAGCCTAGAAGGTGACGCAGATCATGTAATGAGCTCTCGCCATGGAACGACAAATCACTCGCATGGTGGAGCGACTGTAGGATTTGAGGTGCGTGATGTCATATGCTTTCATAACTGCCATTATTTAATTTAATCTTTATGGCCTCGATTGAGAAGACTCTCTGGCGATTAATGCTTCTACTTTATTAATAAAGTATTATATTTTGAAAACGTTGTTCGAACCCATGTTGAACAGGATCACCGCTAGTGAGTGCTAAAATATAAAAAAAGAAGAGAGACTGAGCTTTAGGTTGGTGAGACAATCGATCTGATCTTCGATTTCATTCATCTATCTAACTGAAGTTCATTGATGTTCCATTTGCTGTTCTCCTCTGCCACTCCAGATAGGGGCTGGAGGCCATGGAGTCATCGACAGCTTACAGAGTTCGTGGGCCGGTTCTGTCCGCCATCGGGTCGTATCGCTTGAGAACCTCGTCAGTGGGGGTGTCACCGGGACAGTCGGAACCCAGCAGAACTCCTCTTCCGGACAGCTCAAAGGACGCGCCGTAGAAAACACCTATTCGTTTGTCTGAAACAAGGGATTTTGCTAGATGGAGGCGTAAGAGCGAGGTGTGCTCTCATCAAAGTTGAAAACTACGTGCAAAATACGGTTACCAAAAATGCGTTGTTCTTCTTCCATATACTAATTTAATGTGTGAGCCTTTTGTGTTGCATTCATTGTTAAACTGACGTGGGAGTCGGGAAGGAAGTACAAACAAGCAGGATTAGGCTCAACCCTGTTACAGCATAGGCCTATAAACAGTAGCTAGTGTCAACGAAGTGAAGAAAATCAAGTTCCGATATGAAATATTGATCATTATATGAGCACGAGTTACGAGAAGCTACGCGTTACGTTGTTCAAATAGGTCACCAAAGTACGTACCCTCTTTTCCAAACGAGTTTTGTGATTCCGAGGAAAATATCGACTTTATACGGGACGGTCAAACCTTGTTAGTAGTTTGCAGTTGGCAAGATTAGTCCAAGGGTTATGCGCTTCAGGCAAAGTGGATAAGGGTTTATCTAGAATAAATGATATCCTTTCAAATACGCAGTCGATCATTGCCTTCTTCTAGGCATATATTAGTAAATGCCAATAATAGCAAAATCAAATAGACCACCGATTTTGCACCATTTCATTTATTCTATATTGCCAAATTGACTGGGTAGCTGTAAAACTTTCCCTAGGACTTCGTGAGCAATTTACGTTTGTCTTTCTTGTTTTTTTTTTTTTGCATAGGAGTATATCATCGTCGTGCATAGAGACTCAGATAACGAAGAAGAAGACGATTCCCCCAACTCTGTAGAGCCTTGGAAACGATAAAACGGGGATTAGATCAAAATTCGGTGAAATCGGCGTAAAACGCATTGTTATTGCACGTGTTATATCAACACTGGCGAACAATTACATGGATCAGAAAGGCTTTGATCTGCCGTCTCAAAATTTACTATCTACGGTGCTCTAAAATCTGATTAGGCCTATGCTTTCAGAAGATGAAGCGATTCCCTACTCGTAACGAACTAGTAAAGCCGAGAAATCGATGCTGGCAGTCTTAGTTATAGCCACAACGGATTGTCTCAGTAAGGTTACTTTATTCGTGATTGTCGTTGCCATTATTTGGTTCTAATCTCTAGGTAGGCCATTTTAACCGTTCGTGTCAAAAAACTCGTGTGACTGGGTTGTTTCTGTCTCGTGCACCTCTTTGTGAGTGAGGGAACGAATGAATCTGTTACTATATGAGCCTGCGGGCCTGCCGGTGTGCGTGTGCACACATCAGAAACTATACCAATTTATTTAGCGGAAAAATCGCACACAACTTAATTATGTGCTATTCTCAAGTGCTACCTCATGTGCTGATATATAATTGCGATCCTCAGCGTCATCGAGAGGCCGGAGCCGTGCGGGAACAGAGTACTGCTTCGCGTCGTTTTCGATCTCTCCCCACCATAAGAATACTGCGATTGGACGTCACAACGAAATAAGCGTCTTTTCTACGTGTGATCGATTGCATTTCATAGTATCAGATATTTAAACAGGACATATTTTTTGTTAATCTGTGCATATAACTGGCGGCCAAACTGTGTAAATATTTATACATACATATTGCTGCATTCAAATAACAAGCCCTACTAAAAATATTCCTACAGGATTGCCTGAATGATGTGAGTGAGTGTTGAAATTAAGAGATCACTAGTACCGATAATCGTTATGAGCAGGCCTACGTGGCCTGAAAAAGTAAAATATGATGATAGTACGTCGTATTTATTACTGTACTCATACACATCTATTCTTATAAGACGAACGAAACTCTATTGTTACTGAGCACGATGGATACGGTCACCTACGGTGGCGTACGATAGCAGCTCAAACCGTTTCATGTAGAAATATTTACGTTGAAAATCAAGGATCAGCTAAAGATTATATAGATATATAGGGTGTGACGCTGACGACGTACCAATTATGCAACACGTGATGTCCACGCAGACCGCAGTTTACAATATACAACCATATTGGTATGATTTTCATTATCATGCGTAAAGTGATATGTCCCGGTGGGTGGGTGGGTGGGTGGGTGGTTGTTTTTTAAAAGCATATTTTCTAGCCAATGGCTGGAGTGAACGTCCGGACTAAAATGCCTCGATTTTTGCTTGAATTAACTTTAAGGACACTAACAAATACCTAAGTTAAGCAAAAAAAGAAGACATTCAGCCCTCTATTTTACTCAGCCTGTACCTTGGTGAAAATTGGGCTTTTGTTGTCACACACTCATAAAGCCAAACAAATCGGGGACCAAATGCTATCAGTTTCCTCCCAACGGTAATGGGTTTGTTAACCTAATGCAGATTTGAGTAAGGAATACTACTCCTCGATTTCTAGACAGATGATACTGCCCGCAATACGCTTATATTTATCCCGCTAACAGCGAGCCATTGTTGAGCAAAGGATTCGTGTTTAATCTGGAGATGGTCTTTGATGTACAGTGAACGGTTCAATCGAGTAAGGGGCTGATACTATCTAGGCAGCGAATAGCTTGGGCCGTGTAATAGCTTCCCCACTTGGTTAAAGCCTAAGAAGGCTCCTCCCTTGGACAGACGATTCGCTTTACCCAAATTCAATAATGAAGAGTCAAACGTATCTTCGTTGGCCGCATCCTACGTGACCTCATTCTTGTTTTATGTTGCCCCGAAAAAAGCGCAAGATTAGAAGGTTTACTTACATGTATTTGAAGATGTGAGAAGAATATAGGGCGTTCGTATGGTCTCAGGTGTGGCCATAGAGAACGCTTCTTGCTCAGATGGACAGATAGGTCCGTAAGATAAAAAGGCAATTTATTTTCGTCTAACCGACCGACGATAACGAAAACGGTAAATAAAGTAGAACCTAATGATCTCAATATTTAGCTTACTCGTGTAAACGTTTACCATTATTATTTATTATTTAACATTGCCTTACGCAAAACACGGCGCAAGTGTATCGGCAGTAAAATAAGTTCCTTCTAAGTATTATACATGTACAGGAAACACACACACACACAAAAATATATATAATACTATCATTTAAATTCAAACCGTAGATACATTGTAATGATCGCTGTTGGTGACGGTGTGATATTTCTTTTTGGGCTTTACATATATGTTTCGTTTGTAACTTGAAGTTTCTAAGATGATATGACGATGTTAAATAAATATATAGTACGAACGGAAAGTGCAAATAAAGTTCTAAAAGATCTAATGGCAGGCGCTGGTGCGACAACCTAGCGCTGTTCTCACATTCAAATTAAAATACGACCTTTTCTTTCGGAGTGGCTAGTATGTAGCATTTCTGTCTAGTCCGCAATTAGGACCAGCTTGACAAATCTTCATATCCTCACGAGTAGAATATATTTAAAGTTCGATGCAATACAATATCTGGACCTTCTGATGACAAGTTCATCGTTCGGTAGCTTCAAAAAGTCACAATGGCGACGTTTTGCTTGTTTTAGAGATACACTTGTATTTGTGTTCGTAGACTTTGAAGTGTGGAGTTGTTTACTGGGGCATTTATCATCGCTCTAATTTTTGCGATGGAAAAAATGAACGCGAATTAGATCGTGGAACAAAAATAGTGTTTTCTAAAATCTCTACCGCGAGTTGTCAGTGTGAATGAAAAAGGGAGCTTCGTTTTAGAAATATAAATAATAAAATAAGTTTACGGATGTCTGGTTTTGTTCACCTTGGCTAAATAAATTAGGTAAATGTAGTGATAAACCGAGTTTACACATTCATAGCTTGCTCCCCTTTCGACGTTTAACTAAAGACATCAATATGTAAAGTAGAATAGGAACTCTGTTCTCGGAAATCTTTTCCAACTTTTCCTTCGTAGCTTTTCTATATTTTGAGCTTCGAAACACAACAAATGAAAGCAATTCATCTGGAACAACGCGAGTATCTTCACTTATCCGCGTTGATCGTCGCACGCGACTCAAGTAAAGCTTATCGAGCTGCAGAATCCGTATCTTGAATTTCGGTTAAGGCTATGATAAGAAGAATCTATCCAATTGAATGAAGATATTGAGAAAAACGTTTTATAATCCGTTATAGCTGGTCACAAAATCAATCCCCTGACAATCACAGCCAGGCGGGTGTTAGTGTCTTATTTGCCCTTTTATGGTGCCTTTATCTTGATATCATGCATTTCTTAAATCGGACGAATTTAGCTTCTTCCCAATACGATAATATTCGTAGCGACTTTATTTTTTCATAGAAAACTTCAACATCAACCAGCTGATGTCCAACTTAAGTGTGAAATCGGGACATTTTTAACATAGCCATCTTATTGTAGAATATTGGACGCTGAAACACGCCTCATTCGTAAGTGAGGTCGACGTATCCTTCATCGGGTTAATAATTGTAGTTATCTTTACATTACCACCTTTGTTGACGACATAGACGCCGAAATTTTAAAAGATGGGCATCGGTCTAACATTTAGGCTATTCACGTCACTGATCCGACCATTGGATATTATGTACAGTCGGACCATATGATCGGCACGACGCGAGGTTTGAAAGCTGAGCGGGATTTTCGAAAATCTCTGTCTGACGAGTATTCAGTGGGTGATCTTGAAGGATCACCTTTTGCAATGATTCAATAATAGCGCCTCCCTCACGATATCCCACATTACCAGCAGCAGTTCAATGGAGAACATATGTGCCTCTTTATCGCCCAGAGTGAATGTTTCATATCATACAGTTGGTATATGATTGGAAAAGTTATCTCCTTCCCAGAACGTCTATAATTACATCCATATTAGATTTGAAATGCTAGTGGAAAGTTGAAAGTTCGCGTACTTTGGTTCGCTTGTGATATTATAGTTATTTTGTTTTATGAGCTGTCCTTATAAACCACGTAGGATCTTTTTCTAGTTGGCCTGTAGGCACATGCCAACTGGGTACGCAAAGGCTTCACCTCATAGTCATTTTTGTGTATAATTTGCATTTTGTATGCATGCCCCTAGTTGACAATATGACGTGTCACAAGACGTGTTAACAGGTTTCGCTTTCATTCACATATTCTAGCCCACAGATACAGCCTATTATGTATCCATATTTCTATAAATGAGCATAAAATTCACAGCTAAGGTATACTGCCTTACATTTTTTTAGATTTCGGCACTGTCCTTATTCAACAAATCATTATTCCGACGTATGTGTATATATATATGCATATTGTCAGTTCCATCTGACCGCCACCAACCCTATCAGCGCTTTTATATCTCGTTTGTCTTGCGGTCTGCGGCTGATAAAGAATTGAGAGTACGCAACAGCATGTAGCGCCGCAGGAGAAAAGCCTTTTCTAGCGCGAGTACGTATTTCCTCGGCTTAAAGTGCTGTTGCTCTTTAGAGTGGAAATCAGGCCCGAACAACAGTGACGTTGCACAAGAGCAATGCGTGACCAGCCTACGTGAATACTTTAGTGCGCGATCTGCGTCTGAATAGAGCGCGAGTTGGAGGCCATCCAACGAGGTTCTAGAACAGACGTACTTCGGTGGTGTCAGAAGCAGCAGCGTATGAGCAAGGTGATTGCAAGTTTGCATTGTCGGTAGTGGCCGTATCAAAAGGGCCTGCAGACAGCAAATATCGTTTGGCAGGAGTTTGGTGTTTCGGATTTGCTCCGCTCGACTCAGTTAGTGGCCCGCCGCCACGGGCTAAATTGAGTCTTCGTGTTCTCGGCGGTGGCAAGTTTGTGTCGGCCTGTCCGAGGGGAAGGGTCTCCAGGAAAGCGGCGGCTTCGGCCGCTGGCTTCGGCTTATTGCGCTGCCACGACCCTCACGTCGCGTCGTCGAGACCCAACTCGACTTGCTCGGCTCAACGACAACAAAGACAACCAGAGCGCGCTGTAGTCTAACCTGGTCCTTTTTCGTTGTTGGCATTCTCAAGCAGGTAGCAAAAGGCAGTGCGTGTGCCTTGCTGCGCCGTGCTGTGCTGTTCTGTGTTGTGCTGTGGTAGGAACAGGATCATCATTCGTGTGCTGGAAGTAACGGTGCTGCTGTGGTGACCAGCCGTAGTGGCTGCAATAGTAGCAGCAGCTGCTGTGAAAAAAGCAGTATTTGCTACTGCTGCAAGTCTTGGCGTTTGTTCCAGTGGGTATTCTATTCTACTGTGATACGTTCCACTCGTCTTGTTTGCTGGAGGCAAGATGGCTGCCGCCTAACCTCCGCCACTGAGTGATCCTGGCCCACAGCAGCCGCGACGTTAGCAGCGGCCGAACGGCAGCAGCAAAGCCGTAACCGAACGAGTCGGGTCTTCTGCTGCCTTCAATAGAGAAACACTACTGAAGTATTGGCGGCGGCGGCGGCGGCGGCAGCAGCAGCCGCAGCAGCAGGGAACAAACAGTCGTGATTACTGCAGCAGCGGCTGCAATAACAGCATCAGAGCCGATAAAGTGCCAGAAAGAGCAGCAGCAATGGCTAAGTCGTTGTGCTGGTGGTAATGCTCGTAGTAGCCAACTGGATGAAAAAGGTTCTGCCTACTTTCTTCCGAACAGCTTTTTCCTTGTAGCATTCTCCATCTAACCATCTATAATCTTCCTATCTGCCCAGTTCATTCTTACCACGACTACCAAAGCAGTCGCGACTACAAACATTACAATCAGCAGCACTTCTGACAACAAGACTACAACTACAGATACTGATGATCTCTAATGGCGTTCATATGAGTATGCATCGGAGCGGTCATTTGGCATTCTTTTGACTTCAACGCAGACCGCTTTCCGCTTCCTCGCAGTCTCGCTCTGTCTGTTCATCATAAGTCATAGACTACTTCCAGTCCGCTTCTCCTGCGACCTTCTCTTCCTCTACTCCTTTCCGCTCATCCTACTCCTTCTCTCTCTACAGTTCTTCCGCTGTTGTTGCTGCTGCTGCTGCTAATTTTGTTGTCGTCGTTCTGTTCTTCTGTAAACTGGTCTATTTTTTTGCGTCATCACTGGCTGCATGTCTTCTGCTGCTGCTGCTGCTGCTGCTGTGGGCGAATAGATAGGGCCAAGTCGTATCCGGGGCAACGGCTGGACGTACCTTTCAATATTCGAGCCAGTATCGCTGCCGCCATCGACAACAGCAGCAGTCGTGGCATCAGCCTGGTTGCGTCCTGGACAGATCGCTATATCGATGGTGCTGCACCAAAAGGGTGTTCGGCATCCAGAAGAACGACAAGATTCTACTGGGTTAAAGTGTGACTGTGAGGAGAAGCTGTTTGAGTGCCCCAGTGTGAAAGACAAGAACGCGAAGTGCGAACTAAATCAGTACGCGCCAGGTGACAGAGAATGACCCCCTGGCTCGCTGAAACAGAACGTGTTCCCGATCAACAGATGCGTATCTATCTTCAGCATCTACTAACGCTCCTTTATCTATGATATTACAGAATCGTCATATAATGCAAATGTGACATGTGTCGTAAGTCCAATGCTTAATGCAGCACGCTAAAAATTCTAAGTTTAAAGGAACAAAATATTGCTTAGCAGGCGCTTGCTATATACAATTGAGATATTCACACGGGCGGATAGGATCCTTGAAGGATCCACACTGTGACCATTGAGATAACACAAGCAGATGGCGTCTTTCGGCAACTCGTTCGTACTGCACCATACTCGAGTAATGGAAAGTTCTGCTGGACGAAGCGATACACGCCTTGCCTTTTACCGTCCATCATGAATTCGTCGTATTCACTCTAATCACAACAGCTCTGGCTGGCTCAAGACGCCCCTGGAAAACTTTTATATTCATGATTTCCAGCCGTAAGCAGTACATCATGGACATCTTGGAAATCTCGAATATGAACATACGCTAAACAACACGATTTTCTTCCATCTGCTTTTTGTGTCACGGTGCGCAATCGACTTTTTACGAATCGTTTACCCGTATTTCTGATCAATTCTCGTAAACATGGCTTACTTTTACATTAAACCCAACAAGCTATTATCGAGGATGCTGGTGCTGACAGATTTCAGCAAAAAAAGTCAGAACATGTTATTATGGGTGATTGTTAAAAAACCAATGGAAAACGCCGCACTGCTATTTACATTATAAGGTAATAGATTACTTGTTTTCCTAAAACCTGTTTAAGCTAATATTGTTGTGGTAAAACGTCAATTCTCACAGGTAAAACTTTTCACTTCTGTATAAGTGACTGCAAAAGTTATTTTAGCGTCTTTGAAGAGTATGAAACGTAACATATAGTTTCGTCTGTTTATGTTCTAATGATAAAGAAAATTCGGGCCACAGCTGACACTGATAACGCTAGTCCAAGAATTCTCTTAGAGGAAACCTTACTCTTTGTTTTTGTACGCGTGATCTGGTTCCTCTGAGCCCAGACTAAAAATTTGACGCAAATGATAATTATGCGCCAAAAATAACAACTTTTTACCTTATTTTACGTTCTAATTATCAAAGCCTATTTGTCGCTACCGGAAACATTTCCCGGAGAATTCCCTGCGACGCCTGTGATTCCAAATTCTAAAGGACAGAAAAGCTTTTAAAAGCCGTTAGCCAGCTCTAGGTACATTTGGAGTAATTCATAATGCAACATAAAATTTAAGTCTTAACAATTTAGGGTGAAATTATTTTCCTCTCAAATCTTCAACCTCTTCTCTATGGTTAACAGTGTCACAGGATCGACAAGCAACTATGGAAGTAACAGAAATATAAAGTATTTTAGCTGTAACGTTTCTTTTTTCATAGCGGAAAAACATTGACAGCGACCTTAGATCTTCGCCATTCATGAAAATAATCTATGAAGATAATCCCTTTAATAACAATACTGATGATGATGGAAAAGAAAAGACGTGATTTTTGTTATATTGGCAACCATAACGGCGTACTTAATCGTTGTATAATGAGTTCACTTCATTAGCAGGAACAAGTTCCGCTTCAAAATTCAATCACAATACGCTAAAATAGTTATAAAGTTGGGTATATATTCAAATCATTGTGCGTGTCCTCGAGACAAGTTTTGGTAATCTAATGAGTAGTTTCTAGTCCAGGAAACAAACTTCCCAGCGCGTAAAAATCGTATGTACTAAATAAAGACGGAGCGACTCAGTGTTAAAAAAGGAAAAACATATAGTAAGCTATCTGCAACTGCTCGTTGCATTTAGGTGAAACTGTTATATCTACTTGAATTCACGTAGGCGCGTTCACTTAAGTTAGTCTTCAGTTTCAAACTAAACAAAACAATGGCAGGTAAGTTAACAAAATCGGGCTAGGAAAAAGAAGAAAAAAATAGTCTATTCGTGTGTTAATGTAGATGTTGATGTTGATGATCGTGCTACGTCTCATTCCAGAAAAGAACCATCAACGGGCAGCGACTTAGCGTACAGGCTCTTGCTTAGACCGGTAGTGAATTTCCCGAAAAATTCGGAAATGTAACGCGCTACCCATAGTAAGGGTATGATGTGAAGTAGAACAGGCCCAGTGTGGTAAACTTCGCCGGCCGAGGGTCAACCGAGCCCTTGGAGGAGCAGGCTTTATGGCGAACAGAAGTGTGGGGCGCCTATAGGTGGCGAGCGACCTTGCTGGGGCAATTAGCCCCAACGCTGTTCCACTAACATGAGAAATTACAACGCTGTGGCCAACGCGACGGCCGCTAACCATTGCTTCTGCGCCATGCGTGTCACACAGGCCAGCTGTTTTCTCTTCCGCGTGCTGCTCATCGCAGGTAAGTCACTTGTCGAGGAAACGCATCCCCTTGCGCTTTTGCGATTAATAAGAAAAAGCCAATTGATAACAGAAAGGCGTTGTTTCTTTTTGGAGTAGCTGAAGGATGTACTAATATATAAATATATGACACTAAATAGTTTACAAGATGTACACTATTCTCTAATGGTACCGTACATTTTCGGCGCAGTTTCACTATTATGTGTTCGTAATGTAATTTCTATATCATTACAGGTCGTGACTATCTATGCTAATGTATGAAGCGATGGTTTAGGAAAAGTGCACAGCTCTGTATATTTCTTTTTTACAAAATGAGGTTGCAATCGGGAATGTTAAGCATGATTTATTCCTCCTATAAATTCTGCCACCATACCGGTGAGCTTCGCGAGCCGTTTTCTCGTCTCGAGACCCACGATAAGAGCGTTAATTTTGACAAATTTCGCAGCTAACAGAAACACCAGGTTATATTTTGCATAGAGTCTATAATATTTTATTTGTTTAAAGGTGCTTTAAAAATAATTGCACAGTCAACCCTAGGCAAATATTTGTCAGAAGTTTCCAGCAGTATTTTTTTCACGTAACATCTGTTATAACTGCACAACATTCCTTATGGCATTTGTCCTGACTCATATACGTTTGTTTAGGCGGATGCCAGTACACAAAAGCAAGCCGATTTTGCCTGTTTCAGACCATGTGCCTACATTTACTGAGAGCTAAATTTGTTAGAACTTCTACGTAAAGAGAGGATCTTGTTACAATTAGTTCTTTCTTCCAAGGTGAAGCAGATGATGGACTTGCCATGTAAGCCGTCGCTATTGCCAATATAACTCTTTCAAAATGCATGAAGTCATGCACGTTCGTGAAGTTTACGTTTACATATGTCTTTCGTGAATCAAGGTAGACAACAAGGTAGTTTCGCTCTTAGAGGTAGACAACTCTACCTGCGAATTATTTTTGAACTAGTCATGTGTTTTTCTAAGGAAGCTAGCATTAGAAAAGTACAGAAGATAGCCAAAAATACCGCAGCTAGGCATACTTCGTCACAAATAAGCACCATTCGCGTGATAGCGCACCAACAACGTGTTTACCCTTTAAACTCCGGCAAATACTTCGGAGTGACCGGTCCTCTGAAGTAACGCTAAACATCAATATCAGACGAAACATGTGTATAAACACTATCATTATCACTTTCGTTCTCCTAAAATATCAGACCAACCGTTCTTGCAAGAAGTAATTGATCATCCAATAGATCTTAGATGCCATTGAATTCTTTGCTCTTGCCTGCTTCAATGCGAGTAATTAATCAATTGCATGCTCCGTAAACCTAGTGCTCTTCTGCGTTTGATGACTCTCGCGTCCTATGGTGTTGTTCTTCAAACGTAATGTTTATTCTGAAAATTCGACTAGCACTTCTTTCTTTCGCATATTGGGCCTTTCCAAACGTTTACTGTCCCAAGTACCTGCTATGGAGCAGTCCTTTTATAGGCTGAAGGCCATCTGAGCACGCCCATGTCTTCTAAAAGGCTAACTTTCTTGTGCGTTCCTTTTTCAAGCTAGCTTAGCCCTTCTGGTCGCTATCAAGGGTCTTTCACGGCAAAGCGTCGCACCTCATGCACGGCACCTGCCCCTCCTACCTGTTAGCTTACCGGCTTTGAACCTGTTATGCCCTAGTATTTTCTAGTTTTAAATTCCCCTAGTCTGAATGGTCAGACTTATTGATACAGTTTACATAAAAGCCCATTGTATTTTCAGTATATATATAATCCTATAATATATATATATATATATATGTATATTATAAGATTATAAAAAAATCAATGAATCTACATATATTACATACTACACAAAATTCTCTTGACACTTTTTGTGCTCGGATTCGCTAGTCGTTCGGAATTGGCGGCCTTCAGAGCGCCCTTCAATGAATGTATTGCCAGTTTCCGTTGACGATTGTTATATCTTAATTATTATTAAAAATTAAATGTTTCTGTGAAAAATGCTAGCACTACCATATCTCAACATGGTACCATAATGAGATAACTAGACTAATCTACGTAGGCTTGAACCGGCAAAAAAGTGCGTTAATAAATTTCAATTAATCGAGATGTTCGAGCTCAAAAATGTCCTGTTCTTAGATTTAAATTCGTTCGTTTGTTGTATATTCAAAGCTGAGTGGGTCATCGTGGACATGTACGTCGCTGCTTTTCCGCCAGGTTATTGTTTGTTATATTTCTTGGTCATATACCCGAGTGCTCCTCGAATAGCCCAGTTAGGGAATTATTGTTATGCAAGAGAGAAATTCTGATTATTCAATAGTTTGCTGAGTTCAAGCTACGGTTAAGTATAATGGCTTAATGTGCTAGGGAGCGCAACGACCAAACGTCGGCCACGCCGTCCCTTATAGGCTCGGGTCGGTTAAGTGACGAATGTAAACGCGAGTCATTCTGAGTTGAAAGGACGCAAACCCAGAAGACAGATCCGAACTTTTCCACTTTGACCATATTCGTGCCTTTGCACTTCGTTCAAAATAATTTTTTACTGTTTTCTTTTTTTGCGACTTTACGAACGCCGCCTCTGGCCTCCAGCTCTTGCGCCCGGCCTCATCTGCCCGCATCTACCTTTTCTGCGCTGCACTTTCGAACAGCTTTTTGTATGCTTGTATATATAGCCTATTGGTAAATTTACAATGTCAAGACGAAGTAAGTCTACTCTGTCGCCTATGCTACACTTCGATGCGTTTCAGTCTACATCTAGGTGTTCATCAGCATCGTATAGCTCGTGCTTAGAAAAATACGACATGGTTGTAATGACCTCTCTGAGGTGTGGGACCCGCAAAGTTATTTTTGGAAGTTGTAGTCTACCAAACTCGTTCACTCGAAATGTGTGCGTTTTCAGCTTTATTTTATGTTTTGTGCCTTTTTCAGCGGTAATACTGAGTAGCTCAGTTTGCCACCAGGGAGTCGTCTTCGCGGAGGAAGAGTGCATTAGTGAGTATTATGCCTGCTGCTATCTTAGCTTTCTAATCCATGTTCCGTATGTCATCCTTCGAAATTATATTGGCATCGACGAGATACGAAAGTAACTAAACGCGTGTATACTTGCTGAATATGTCTATTACAGATAAAGGAATTTTATGTTACACTTGTGATTCGACTCAGGATCCGAAGTGCTCCGATCCTTGGAACTATACAGACATATATGACATCGGAATACCTATTGAAACCTGTATGGGGTACGTGCAAGCTTTCTAACGAATGGCTGATAAATGACTTTTATTAGCATTACAAGGCCTATCTTTATTATTCTGTTTCTCTTTATTTCATACGTAGAGGAAAGTTGATACAAGTAAACATGCAGCTGTACAGCTTCATCAACCGGAAGTAAGTCTATGGTACCTTCTGCTAATTGCAAACTCAGGCTTTATCCAACTTCCGCGTGAAATAGTTCTCCAGTTCGAACTGCTGCCTTCGATTGTTGAGTCTGTTCTGCCTTTATTATGTGTTCTGTGCCCATTTACATCATTTATAGGTGCTGTGTAAAAATTGTCACGTACAATACGACGAGTGGTAGCGGCGGTCCGGGTGGGCGTCCACAGCGACTAACCAATGTTAAGCGAACATGTACTACGACGCTACAGATCAATCTGTTTCTCGTCGATCACGTCTGCATGCATGAGAGCGACGGCAATGGCCACATGTGCTTCTGTGAAAGTGACATGTGTAACGCGGCTCCACCCTCAACGCCACTTCTACTCGGTTTTCGTCCAGGCCAACCTTACGGTGGCAACAACGGCCGCTTCCAAAGTTTCCTACAAATAGTCATTACCTGTTTGATGGTGCTAAGGTTGCACGCCCGCCTCGCTAGTTACTTACTAGGACTTAACAGTACTAATATGGCCCGAAGTCCTGCAAGTACTAGTACTACTGTCGCCATTATTATCGTCAAGATCAAGGCCGCTGAGGCTATCGGAGGTGAAGCAAGGCAGCTCATCCGTCGGACGATACTTGCCTCGTCGTCAACAATGTTGCATCTGCAACCACAGCTACCTAACGCGTTGTGCGTAATTACAATACGATGTACACCACCTGCAGATAAAGGCAGTTCTGCTACGACCGACGCAGACTGGGGCAGATTCAGCGTCAAGGCCAACAATGCTGGTAACGTTCAAGAGAGAAACGTAGACGGCAGCTGCATCAACAACATCTACAACAACAATGCTAGCAAGGATATGTTAAAAAGCAGCAGCAGCAGCAGTCGAACTGGAACGTCTGTTTCGCCGACTGTTCGCTGTTTTTTCTGTTCAAGAACTGCAACTTCAGTAGTTAGCTATCAAATGCTATTCGCGTCGCAAAAAATCGCTAATCGCGCACCTTCTAAGGGCCGTTTGGGCCTAACCATTAGTGCTTCTCGATTCACAATAGATAGCGCTGGAGCACATTATCCCGTTAGTAACAAAAAGGGGGGTGACGAGAACTATATACATAATGCTAATTATATTAGTAGCACTATTCCTCTTGTTATTGCTTTAGCACAGTTTATTAACAAGGATATTATGACTGGGACTCATGCGAATCGTGCAGCTCAATTGACAATAAGGTCAGCAGCAAATTGTGTATTTTGCCAAAGAGGCTTCGCCGTATGCGGCCACGGTGTTGGCAGAGGCCTTCATCGTGACCAAAGCAAAGGTGGCTGGCGGAGGTTGCCGTCAGAAGAGCTCAGGCGGGACTTCCGTAAAGCATTTCGAATCAGTATCGGACAAATGATCAGTAGGAGAAAAGGCGAATTTGCTGAAAAAATAAGTTCCTTATTCAAGGGCGATAACTTACAGGTATCTAATGAGAACTGGAAAATGTATTTACTTCAAATAAGTTTCGACAAGAATCGCTTCAGAACAGTTATTACTGTTGCTGTAGTTGCTCAAATAAGTTACAGACGTGAAGAAAAAACCAGGCCAATCATAGCATCGGTAATAGGAGGGTAAGAACGGCTGACGCTCAAAAGCATGGTAGCACAAGAAGCTGCTGTAATGAACAGGACATCTCACTGTCACAGCCACTATGTCAGCGTCAATAATACCAAGCGCACAAACGAGCCGGATCTAAGAAGCAACGGCGTATGTCAGCCATCAATGGCGTTAGAGATGAAGACTCTTTGTCGACAGCGACTACCCTCCTTCCCCCGCCCGCCCGCCCGCCGCCCCAACCCACGACACCACGTCCAGTACAGCACTCAGCAGCATCCATCACATCAGGGCGTTTCCTGCGGGGTAGGTGACAGTGGTGGCGGTAATAATACCCTTCTTATTACGAACTATCGTGAAGATAGGCATACGCCGTTAAGCGTTGTCGTACCTGGCTCATTATGAAAGCCTCATCCCGAAACCCGGCAGCCTTCGCTCGACAACGTTCATGGTTGTGCTGTACAAACACGGAAGCTATCGCCGTCATCATCGTTACCATCATCGCCGTTGTTATTATTATTATTATTATTATGAAAAATTTCAACTGCAACAATGTTAGTATGCGTGGGATTATCGCTAAGACCGTTGCTATCTGTAGCATTATGTTCATCTTCCTTGGCCAAATCTCACTTAATAGAAAACTGCTTTCCACCACCTGCCTTTACTACAGCCACAACAGATAACGACTGCTTCTATTATAATAATAATATTTAACATAGTTTAGCTTCTAGGACAACTAGAATTGAAGAAGTGTAAGTCGCTGGTAAGACGATTGCCATAAATACAGTAAATGGAACGGTTAAAATTATAGCCAGCGATATTGATGATACGAACCCGAGCCATGGTTGTTACAACATATGATAAAGGCAATATGCATTCTTCTTGCTACCCATGAAACATTTACGATTGATACAAGGGCCATTATTGTTGCGGGCGAACTAGCGAGAGGATCAACAGAAACAGGGCACTAGTGAAACAGCTACCGTCAGATATGACCGCGGGAATCACCAGCGGACCAGCAAATTGAATGCTTAGTACATGAATTAGCGATATCCATCATCACTAATTCATGTACTGTTCATTCAACGCTGCGACGACAATGGACCGGGCGCGTCCAACGGCGATGACGCTACCTATTAACCCAGGTCCTGCCCCCTGAAGATCCTAGAAAAGCGGGAACAGTGAATACTATAACAGGCAATACGAGGTGCGCATGCTCAAACGTCTTCTGATGCTGACGTTCGTTATTATCGATATTTATGTGTAGCAAGTAGAAAGCTGTTGTTCGAATCGAAGATTTTGTGAGCGGTACCCGTCAGAACCAGCAATCACTGACGGAATCTATTACTGATGAAGAGTCTATAGCACTGACACACACGTCCACCCACACAAAAAACAGCCGATACATAGACTAACCTATAACCGTACGAAGATTAATAGAACTACGGAGAACGAAATATCTGTTAGGGCTCCACTCTTCGCATTGACTGCAAATGAGCAATGACGAAGTGCATGATTGCATGAGATGTCGATGAACCACCAAATCGATTGGATGTCAAGTTCAGACGTTGAATAACACTCCTAGTTCTATGAGTTGTACCAATGCTGGTTGACGTTTCCTTTATTATCACTCCTGCGGATGTGTTTGTATGATAACGGTCAAGTGACAAATAACCGTAGCGGCGGATGAGCTGAAACTCCCAACGGAAACAGGGAAAACCTGCAAGGGATCCAAAAAGATCCGAATCACGGCTGTGTGTGTGTGTGTGTGTGCGCCCCGCTCTGCGTACGTATGGCGGTAATGATGACGTTGATAAGCACTCGAATTCTAATAATTACCGTTATGATAATATTATTTTTTTATCAATCACGGCGAAATAATGGTGGTCGTGAGCACGTGGTCGTGCGAATGAGTAGTTTCTAATAAACACGAGGTGTTTGTCGGGCGCCTTAGGATTACTGCTATAGTTATCGACGTCTGCGTAGTAGTCGAGATTATACAGTAATCATAAATGAATATATGTGTTCAACGGAACACTGAGAAAATAAAAAAAAAAATAAACGAAGCTTGACAGATCGAATAAACGTAGTTTCTTTCGGCGCCATGCAATGAAGATGAAGCTATGGCAATCAGCGATGGCACTCTGATCTTCTAGATGGGCTGCTGTAGTTCCCAATCGGAGAAGAGTGGGCAAAAACGATTATTGCCATTACCCCTGCTAGTACTATTACCGTTACTGCCAACAGAGAAATGATGCTGATAGTTACATCGTAATGACGATTGCGTCGTATACAGGTATAACCTGGCGCCTTGTTATATAGACGTTTTATATGCTAGTATATATATGGTGGCCTATAAAGTGTCTGACTGATAAGGTACCACTCCACTCTCGAAGAAAAAAGCAGAAATTGAGATTCACTCTTTATCTATCTAACATTACCTAATCGTACGAACTACGAAGCAAGAAACGTATGATAGTAGCGGTGTTGAAAGCAAACACTGGGGTGTCGCTGCTGCTAATGGTGGTAAATAGGGTGTGACATGATAACTGTATAATGGTGATGTCATTGGACAGCTTCCAATGGACATGATAGGACCGTTCCTGTGATGATTCGAGATCGTGTAAGGGAACAGGCCAGTGAATGAGTTCGTCTGCGATTGTCTATAATTAGCTTAGCCAATTGTTGTTCAGCGTAGTCTGCTGTACCATTACCGTTGTGATAAGAGTAGCACTTGTTTAAATAATAACGTTCATTTTAGGCAGCCATGGCTCAGCCAATCGCATACAAATGTTTATTTATATTTTTTGGTTATTCTATATAGAGTAAACCTATCTATTCCTATTTTAGGCCTGCAGATTGTCTATGAATTAGCCCGACAGTGCTGTGCTCGAAAAACGAAGTTTGTCAATAACGCAACGTGTGTAACTAGGGGGAAGCTTCATAACAACATATAGGGCTAAAAGACACGTCTCATGAAGTGATATGTGTACAGGTACTCCGCTGCAAATTTGCGAAAATATAGTAATCAATATCAATGGTAGAAAAAACGTTAATGCGGTGTTGCATATTGCATTGCTGATGGTTCACCTCACTAATAGGTAGACGATTGTTTTAAGTATAAGGATAAGTGCTGCACCTGGGTTAGGTGCACATTTGGCGATCTTAACATCACTCTGGGGTTCGTCGTCACGGATCGAGAACTGACATAACGAGAACGGTGACCAATGTTGTTTTAGGTACCGCGGGGTCAAGCGTAACTTTCTAATGTCACATCTCACGCTTACGTGACTATGAGTCTTCGACGACAATGTTTAGGTCGAGACTCTAGAAATTGTAATTACCTTCAACGCGAGACATTATTGAGAAGATTTTTCGAAAAGTGCGAATTGTTTTTACTGTCATACGCATTGTCAATAGATTAACCGCGAGTAGTTTCATGGCATTTTGATGGCAGACCTGCAACCCGACACAGATTGCTCATGGCAGATTCTCTTTCATCAGAACGAAGGTTAATGAATTCCAAAAAAGGTGTAAAATTGAGATTTGCTATTAATTAGAGGAATGAAATCCAGAAAGCAGAAAGGTGCCGCTTTGATGACCGGCACTACTCTCCCGTAATGACGTATGATGGTCATACAGCTTCGTATTGGTGCGCAAGGTCAGTGGCTTGTTGATGGCAATCTGCAACCCCGTAGATCTCTCGCTTATTAGTGATGCTGGCTTCTAGTTCAACGGTAATAAGTTACTATCGCTGAAAATGATAATTGTTGGATGAGGAACTTCTTCCTGTGGCGACCTCAAAGCTGTCGAGGCTAACGGATACCCCGAATTAAACTTGCCTAATACGTCCATTTACTCTCTCTCTGGTATCTCTGGCATCTCTGGTACAAATCACTCTCACAACTCGTACACAAATGCTTCATTATATTTAACGCAAATAAATAAATAATAAACAGCGTCCCTTGGCGTTTTCTCTCTCTCCTAAAAATGGTCGTTACAAGGAGCCCACATGCTGTACAGAGGTTATATTCTTTAAGAGTGCACCACAAATGATACCGCCAAAATCTACATATGTTATAACAATGATACCATTGATTTCAGATAGAAATAACCTCTTGTATTGCAGGGCGTTCAATAATAAACTTCAAGTGCAAACCATCACATGATAACACCAAAAGTAATTATTATTGTGTGAAGAAAAGGCTAGTAATTATATGTAGGACGAGAAAAAGGTAACTGATTGTGTACATGTTGTGATCCTGTTGAGGGGCAGCTTGTCTCGATTTAGTGATAGAATATGTAAACTTTTTCAGTTGTGTAGAGTAAGGATTCTCACATATAGTAGACCTGACATTGTCAAGGTCTACCAAGGCTGGAGATTACTATAACCCCGAGCGGAAAGCTGTTGCATTTTTGTGCGAAGGGCTTGTAAAAAAGGTGTACAATAGATGCAATGATAATGTTTCTGAAGCGTTTATTGTACGGGAAACTGCACACAGAGATCAGGACACTGGATAACCCGGCGATATAAGCAGCAGGGAAAAATGTAAATTCATTCAAACATGATTCACAAAAGGTAGACGGAATAAAAGTATGCATGTATCTGTAAAAGCAGGTAGTTCCACGCTGACGAAAACATCAAAAAAAAAAAATGTTCTTTATTACTGCGAGTCAACATAGAAAGGATTATGTCTGCCTCGATGAGCTGAACACGGAAGTTCCCTTTATTTAAATCCACATAACGAATAGACCCATCCTCATGAGGTGCCACCTGCCATACCTGCTCTCTGTACATCTGTACCCAGCTCAACTCGTTGCAGACAGAGGCTCTGCCGGCGGATCGTTCGCTCGTTGGACGCAAATGAAAGAAAAAGCAATGTGTCCTGGTAACACATAGATCGTGCCTACAATTCATATACATACAGCGTCAAGGCCAAGATTATTGAGAGAGAGAGAGAGAGAGAGAGAGAACGATGGCCGTGGCGGCAGTGGTGTTGACACAATGGCCAACGGGTATGACGATGATAATGGTGACGACGATGACGGCGATTATGCGAACGAGATACTGTTTTCCATAATGAATAATCCTGCTTGTGTATTATTACCATTACTGCTATTTTTGCTATTAATAGTTGTAGCCCGATCATTTCTGCTACTAACCTGTGTAAACTCACTAATGATAATGATGATTTTTGGCTGTACACATGAGGTAGGATGCGGTAATGATCAAGTAATCTGCTCAAGTTAGAAAACACAAGAACGAACACCTGTATGATGTTATACACGCAACATTTCTTCATATTGGTGCGTAGAATGGCTATCTTACGACTGTTTAGTATGATCACAATGTTGAATAAGAGATGCTAGTCTACAATCGGCGTACATGACATTAATTGTCTGGATGCACGTACGTGCGCGACACGATATATCCGATTGATAGCTAGCTACGACTAATCCAGTTGAAAAGCTTTTTCGGTTTATTTAATCATCATCTTCATCGTAAGAGTGAAATATTTGTTACAGTTGATAGTAACAGCGTTCGAGAATGACTGCAAGAGCTTAGTTGTGTTCCAGCTCTGCTTAATGAATTAACTTACTATCAAAATAAACATAAATAAGAAATGACTGGCTAATTTATTTCAACTATACTAATAGACATAAGCATAGCGTGATGTAAGCCAGAGGAGAACTGATATTAGTCTTTAGATGTCTAATTATGGCTGCCGGTACACATGAGAAGCCGCTAAGCATGTCATACAATGCTGAGGGAGCGGACTAGGAGGTTCTTTCTGCATAACCAGAGAGCGTCGTGGATACATTATTATTGCTATCATTATTATCATTACAATACAGCAGGACAAGGGAGAGCGTCCTACCTCATAAGAGGACACATCACAGCGATCAGGTTTGCAGATTGGCCATTCAAAGAATGCTTTTTGTAGGACTGCTAAGAGACGGGGAAGCATACGGCATATTGACTTGGTTAAAATAAGCGTAACACACTTTAAAAACACGCAGTATTTGAATGAAATGAATATATTCAGCTAAAATCTGGAGTGAAGTGGCGTAGCACTCCTAGACTTAACAGTATTTAGACGTATGAAGCCGCGTGCAGTCTCTCAGTTCTAAAGTAAACGCTAGAAATAGAAGTAAACTTTGGTGATTAGGAGATCTTACGGCTGGCCCGATGACAAAGAGATCGTTGCCTGTGTCTAACTCGATCCAAGGCAGTGGTACGTGTAGGGTCTACGTCAAGGGCAGGTCCAGTAAAGTGTGTGCTAAGTGGATAAATTTGGTAATTACCTTAAGAACATCAACTCGTCTGGTTATCCAACTTCGGTAAAATGCTGACCAGGTTTTACCCGGGTCCCAGTTAGCTCTCGTATGATAGCTGCTACTAATACAGTTGACTTCGCTCTAAACTATCCCTATATTAGTGTATTGTACAGAACGATGAATAGTATGTAAATAATACATCGTTATGTTTAAAAACAATGTTAATTAAACCAAGAATGGAAAATTGTAACTATAACATTGCACCAAATTCAATACATTGGCGGAACGTACTGCGTTGCGATATAAACGATGGCCAAACAACTTCGTAATAGTTACTATAGCAGATAAGCAGAAATGACGTAAGGTAAGTGAAGGAAAGCAAATCTCGATATAGTCTTTATGCCGTTTCCTCCTTCTTTCAAGCACGGCTATTATAAAAATAAGAATATTTGTTAATAAGAAAATTCGGATACAAGGAAAAACTCATCTCTGCGATGATATATAGTCCTTTATTATAATCTAATAGAATGTTTATTAACGATGTCGGGAGCTGAATGAACCCGATACATTTTTCAGCGAATGCCACACATTGAAAGGTGATCTAACTAGGATCAAGATTCAAGGTCCAAGCAAGGATCAAGATGAACGTGCCGCAGTCGAAGGCACTAGACCTTCTTAAGAGGTTCAAGAGCTTTGGCTTTATGGTCCCCTACCATGAATAGAGCTGTCCACCGATACATTGGAACAACGTATATAATTATCTTGTATTCCTTGAATTTCGGTACTATAAATCAGATCACATGTTTATTACGTTAGTTGCGTTACTTTGTATCGCAGCTTTTTTTTTTTTTTTTTTTTTTTTTACTACCTTACATTTAGCCAAATGGAAACTAAATCGTTCTGCCTTGCTACGTAATCACACGCTACGCGTTAATATGATATCATATAAATTGATATATATATATATATATATATATCAATTCATATGATAGATATATTACAGTATACGATGCGAGAGACGTTTACCAGTTTCCCTTTGGAATCTCGTAGTCGATCCGGGTGAAACGTACGTGAGAACACGGATTGTGCCAGACGTCGAAGTAGCATTCAAAGCGAGCTTCCGTTAAACGATTTCAATTTGCGTGTAATTTTGTTACGTAAAAACACTTTTACACTTCAGATAGCTCGCCGGAGTAAGTGGAGCTAACTTTCAAGAACAAGCTTGCGAAACAACTGGTATTTTTTCGGCCAAACTGTTCACGTCTCAGGCGCCGAAGAGAACGTTACCGGAAGATGATTCTGATAATGATGATGGTGGTGATAGGGTGGGGTCGATTGGTGAAACCTCACATTAAAAGCTAGTTGGGTCAGAAAACGACTAACAACTTCCATTTATTAATTGATAATATTCAGGATTTTTCCATCAAAAGGAGAACTTTTCAAAGCTGGGCAATTGTCAATACTCGCAGTGTATTTCAAATGGGATATATTGTTTGTTGACTGTTCCTTGTAATAGAATAGGTTATTAATGCGGCACCGTTCCAAATCAGTGCTGACACAAAACTCAACGAAGTGTAGCTCGGTCATTATCATAACTCTATAGACAAATGTCACTCCGTATTTATTGGATCCGCGCACTTCCTGCATTTTTCCACTGGGTACTAGAAAAAGACTTAGCTTAGTAAGCGTCTAATTACGCTGACAACATTTACTAGTTTTGCCGAGGAACATTGTGTTGCCGTACCACCCACAGGTTTTGTCCAGAATAAAAATCTCCGACTTGGTCGTATCCCCTCTGAAGCAGTGGGTAGAAGATAACACTGCGTAGGAAACGCTTAACATATAACCATCGCGCGTGCTAGGCAAAATAGAAGTAAGCCAAAGTCGGTGACGCATCCAATATAGTTAGCTAGTTAAACTTGCTATATGCGTGCATTGTACACAAATGTTGGCTGCCACCACACGACCGAACTGCTCATCTCGAGAAGGAATCGAAATTGTTTAGCCAATATTTCCTAATAATCATAATAGGCTAGATAGGATTTAGGCCATTTGACGCTATAATCACCCCCTATACTTTTCCAATGGGAAGCTGACGACGATGACGAAAAGTAAAAGAAACCTGCTAGATGATTAAGGTCTCACTCAAAGTCATTTTAAAGCGCGCATAATTAACACTACTCCAAATATACAATAACAAAGAAAAGAAGAATGAAAAAACAAAACAAACAAAATAAGTAAATAACAATGTTATTAAACACTTACTAGCAAACTCAGAAAAGCAGATATTTCTTTTTACTAATTATTGTTTACCATCTAAGTGCAATAAATAGCTTTTATTAGGACAAACAAATAAAAACAATTGTTATTAAAGACCGCGAGTGTTTATTTCAGTAGGTAAGGCAAGTTTATGACACAGATACGCACTTTCAAGTTTTGAGCTAAATGAACGATTCAAATTTGGCGCCCGGTTTTACTGTTAAATGTTGCACACGGCTAGCGATCTCTTCCAGTACGGAATGAGCCCTCGTGTGACTGCGTGACACTTTGTGTCTTTAAAACCGTGTTAGTAATAGACGTACACTTTTCTACCACTGCATTATCTTACGAGCGGACCTATACGCCTTGCCGTGACCCCTAAATGTTTACCACAGTCCTGTACGTATTAGGTAGAATAATGCATAATTAGCGTTTTACTGCAGTTCGCGACTCACATTCTTATACTATTCATAGTATTTGCGGCAAATGTGGAATATTCTGAGAGAGTCTACTCTACTGTGACTAAGTTGTACAACGCGTCACAAGATAAAGGTAGCGCAGTTCTTCGAGGTCACTTTTATTTGGCTTATCTATGGCGGGCTGCTTCTTAAAACGTTAAAATACTGCGCAATCTACTTTATAACACATATCAGTACATACTACGAAGGGAACAAGAGTCGCCAAGGGCGAAACACGCCAATTTCTTTAATAGAAGATAATGACTACCAGAGTTATGGCAAAGGCGGGGTGGACGTCTAAGATCATGGGGTGATGATATGAAATAATGCTAAGCTTAAAAACATGTGAGGTAGTCTAGGCTCGGATTCGTTTAAGTGCGCTAGGGCGAAAGGAATGGTTTCGAAAAGTAGCCGAAGCATTTCTTCTAAAGAGCCATTACTTTTTACAAATATATCACCAAGTATACGATGTTCGTAACCAAATACGGATTCGTACACTGTATGACTATTTTTGGTCTGTAAAGTCCGCCATTTTTATTAAAAATATCCATTATATTGTAGCAATAAGCTTACCATAACGAAGCTGTACTGCAATTGTGATGCTCGCTTGGATTGAAATCATTGGAACTGTTTACGACTAATTTACGACCACTTTTATGTTGTCATGCCCTCTCTGGGTTTCTTTGAAAGGCATTTTTAGTAATAGCTTCACATAATCCAGCTACAGGCATAATTGTCTGAAACGTCACCAGGTGTCTTCTGTACAGCCCGGAGCGCCTCATGCTGTAGCTGTAGAATCCTGTAGAAGTAGCGTATACGTTGTTGAAACTGGAAATGTCTTCAATGTCTTTCCTCGAAAACTATATTAATAATTTTATGCCTCCAGTGAATGAATCACATGCTTCATCTCCTGATTAAAATTTCATTTCGCATATCGATGGTGCTGTCTGCATACGACATAAGCCGCATGCGAGACTTGAAAGTTTCACTAGCAGCCGATTTCGAAAATAATAATTACGTAGAGAAAAAACGATTGGGAGCAGGAATCATGCCAGCTTATAATATGGGCAATAGCAAGCTTCGACCATTATGGGCGAATACAATGATACTATATCAGCTTTGTTTTTGGCAAATTCTCAAGATGCTTATGTTTTAAGTTAAAAATTGAGAATCTATTGGATCTAAACGGGACTTCCACTTTGCGCAGATATAGATAATGATTTGATCCCATAGCGAACTATATTCTAGCTCTCTAATACCGTAAATTCACATGCGACCGTAAAGGGATTCTTTTAGAAGCGAATTCCATATTATTATTATTATTATTATCATATTTTATACCTAGTAAAAGCAACCTTCTGACGATTTTCTAGATTCTGTTTCATGGTTTAAAAACCTTACCAGACGAGCATTAACCTACGTGGACTGCCAAGCAGCAACATTGTCCACCAGATTTCCCAGGTTGAGAGCTCGCCGCTTGTTGCATTGGGCTTCGCATTGTCATGGAGCAAAATTTCTCTAGATGAAAATCTGCTTGGATTCTAAGCCTTAACTTCCTTTCTAAGGATAATTTTTTCGATCCTTGGCTCATGTTGGCCTACAGACACCATTGCTCATCACATAAAACACCTACTTTGGAGAGTACACCCGATATAAAATGCCTTTCGATCTTATAGCTGTTTAAAAGAGCAGAGTTTCTACTTGAACCATTTCACACGAAGCCGTAACAAATATCAAAATAGCAGCCAGCTTTTTTAGTAGCAACAACTGATAATTGACGAAATAGAATGATCGTCATCTGCACTAGATCTGCGTTGCGTTTTCAGGTATGCTTTTAATGCCAAATGATCCTTTAGGTGACGTTTTTCATATATTTTTACAAAAAAATTACATTTTTTAATTAGTTCTCGAATACTACGCTGAAGCAAAAAACGTTGCCATTACATTATAATATAAATTCAGCACAATTTAGCTAACATGCTGCAATGTCTATATTGTCGGTGGTTGGTTCTTAGTTGCTGTTGGCAATCCATAAGCTCCCAGCCTAATAGTGGGACTTAATGAAAGAAATATACATTTTTACTCCACGCTGTAATTCTCCGTGACGGGTTTGCGCATCTTGCTATGCCCACTGGGGGAAAGGATGACCTGTCGTGAATTTCTACCCCATTCCCAATGATTCATAACACCTTAGTATGATCGAGCGTTATAGATCCAGTTAATCATTGATAACTGTGGAAGCTCGAAGTAAAGCTCTTATTCGGTGCTACAGCGTTACCGCAACAGTGACACCCTCAATAAGTCATCACAAAACAAAGACCCGCACACTTCATTAATCACTTGGATCTATTTTTTCTACGTCTACGTAAAATTCCCAATATATTCATCATGAGTTTTTCTCTTTATATAAATGTACTGTGAAAAATGAAATAAGCTTGAAGTAGTGTTAAAACATGCCTATAAAAACGCGGAGCACTGTCGCGTTCAAAGCTGTAAATCAAGACAACTTCGTGCCAGAAGCAATTTCAGTGGGATTACCTATTAGGTAGAAACTCACGACTTGTGTGAGGATAAGTTTTATATGGGAGGCAAAAAATGTACAGGTAAGCAGGCCTTATGGAAAAGCCTGCGTTATTTGACGTAAATTTTATCTTCAACTCTTTACTCATTGAAGAGATGTGTGTTGCTTTTTAGAAGTTTGCCCGGGCGGTGGAAGTTAGTTAAGTTACTTCCGTTTCATTTTGAAAGTCCGTTCTTCACACTCCCGAATTATATAGAAATAAATAAAAGGCGAAAACATATTTGGAGCAGCCTCGCACTCCAATTCACACTAGGGCCGGCCAACGCGTGATGAACTTGCGATAACTATAGTACGGCCATGTCGTTAAACAGAACTGGTTCCGGAGTTTCCAATTGATACCCTTATTAGTTGCCTGCCCGCACAAATATATGGCCACATTAATGGCTCGTCTATAGGTCGTAGGTATTGGCAGTAATCTTCCAAATAGATCAGACGCCACCGCTGTAACGGAAAAGTCTGCAAGAGTGACAAGAAATCTCATTTATCATTGTCGCTCCATGCCGATAGACATAACCACCACGGGCATGATCCGCAATGTCATCTGTTGTTGGCTGTGCCTTCCTGCGCATGCGAATCCTTACTACACCCAACAAAAGCATCCAGATATCGTTTAGGAGGTGTTCCAGTGGGCTTTCTAGCAGAATCTGTATAATATCTGCCAATAATTGTCCTAACGGATGAGTTACTAAATTCATCAATATTTCCACCAACACATCTTCCGACAATCCTTCCAAGGACCGCCACACGATCATTCCTGAATGAAACTCTCACCGTAGTTTCCAACTGCATCGCAATCATATCTTAAATAGCTTCGTAGACGGCAACAAGTAAGAATTAAATTTTTCCCCCTAAAATTGTCTTCCTTTATAGGGCATACAGTTTCACAAATTCTACTGCTATGTGTTTATTTTATACCGTAAAATGCACACCGAAAAGGTCCAGTTAAGGTTATTTACTGTGATTAGTACCTCGTAATATTGAATAACGATTCACATTGACTTCCGTGAGGTAATTATCTAGGCATGATCACACATGACCAAGAGTCTCTTGGTGTCGTCATTTGTCATGACATTAAGATTTAGTGCTTTGTGAGTTCTCTAAAACATACGTACAACTGTTAAAAAACAATGGTACTGACAATGGTAATTACTGATGTGTCTACTTTTCTATGAGAAATAACGAGGCATATTGCCCTAGAAACCAAAGAGGCGCAAGCCGAACTCACGTAACAAAATCCATGATCCATGCGTCTTGAAGCACTTACGAGGGATTAAGTTCAACTCGATCGAATATATATGATATTAAAAAGCTTCGCATTGATGCTCGTTGCCCCACTAGAACTTGCGTCTTACCACGGACTCCCTGCAGTTCTCCTATTGGATTGACAGAGAATTATTGTTTAAAAATGCGCCTAATTAAATTCGAATTTGTGAAGACTATTTACACTTCAATGTTTCCGTAGACATTGCCTGGATGTAATTAAGGAAGAACTCTTAGTCCGGGCCACCAGCGGAGGTGTTTCGTCTATGAACAACCTTGTGCAAGCTCTACCCTTATACAGATAGACAGGCTGAATATTGTAGACCCTTCTGGTTGGGTGCCGACAGCGAGGCATCCTTTCAGCACTTCTAGCATATAGAGCTGTGCGAATCAGACCCAGAAAGAGCGAAAGCCGCAGCTTTTATTTCAAGGGAATGAAAAACAAAGTACCTCATATAGTTCTGATATGTTTGAAGTATTTTCCTATACTTAGCCACGATTTATCTAGGGAAAGGAAATCAGCTTGGTAAAATTTTGCATAAATGACCTTGATCTTGTTAACAAGCTAGTTGGTAACGTAACTAACCATTGCTCAGGAGTGTACTGCGTGTAAAGTTGTACACTTCTATATAATTCTCGTACCGAGTGTAAGCCTTTAGCCCAGCGTAGGTTTCTTAGCGACAAGCAACGAGACACATTAATGTTCTACCTTTTTACTCAAAATTGACTTAAAACTGAATTAAAGATTCGTTCCTATAATTGCAAATTTGCCTTTTCTCGTGATTGTAAGCCTATTTCCAGTTGTAGATTACTTACCCATCTGTGAACCTTTTTAACCGAAACAACATACAAATTTAGGCCTATAGGTTTAAATAAACAAGTACCCAGTAGGTTAAGTTGCATAGAAAAATTTGCTAAGTAAACTTGACAAAATGACAACATTATCGCGAATCGAAGGTGACTAACACGTAGTAGTTATTGGCTGATAGAATTTACTATATAATTTGCAAGGTTTAAAGGCGGACTTCCTGTTTAGCTTGCATAGGCTGAATGTACACTGCGCGTACATCATAAAGCAATCAAAATTTACTTGTGCGGTTCGCTCAAAAATTTTTTCATATTTTTGAAAAAACTAATGAACGCATTTTAACTGTGGGGGGGGTAATTGGGTGGCGAAAATGAGAGTTTTAGGCTAAACGCTGGGATTTTTCTCCAAATAACGTATATTTTCTTTAATTTTGAATCGTATCATGCAATCTGACCTGGCCTCAAATATATATCGCACTTCATTAAAGGGGGTTTGGCACAATTTTGTTTTTTTTTTTTGTGTGATAGTCTCCATAGAAATAGATCGTTTGCGTATCGTTTTAATCTCATGCTTATTTTTAACTTTGGATTTGATCTCGGTAACATGACCGGATTTTTCGAATGTATTTCTTACACATAATAATATGTTACGTTTTTTTTTTCTCAATAATTTTAAAACGTTCTAAAATAGCTATAATCGTAACTACATTTCTATAATATTGGCACCTATATAGTACTCTTCTGGCAAACGAACCTTTTCTAGGTTAGATCATGATTGGTTCAACATGTATACAGAACGGTTTGACGTACAAATTAGAATCTCTTACCATAGAGTTTCGTACAATCCAGATAAAACGTTGTGTGGCGCAAAGCACGCATATGTTTACTTCATTCATAGGGCCCAGTGCGATACTTTGAGGACATAAGGCATTCCGCTAAACGTTTTTAGAACAGTGAACAGTTACATAGACCTTAAACATTCTAGTACCAAATATGAATTCAAGTTAAGCTGTTGGAAGATTTGATTTCAAATCGCGGCAAATTTGAAACACTCTATTTTTGTACCACAGCAGATCGAAAGTCCAAATCTATAGTGTCAAAGTGTTGAATCTTGTAACGCTTGGCTGTGTAATCGAATCGAGTATCTAATAGGTGGAGTATTGTACTGCATCCTGGTCTGTGCATCTGACACAACTTTTGTACTTATTTCAAGTTACGATACTTCCGCTGCAGAAGTTGATAATACCAGCCACTGACTGGAAGGCTCTACTTTTCTGAGAACATAACATACGAAAACTGTTCTAAATGTTTCCGATATATCCTGTTGATGGAACGATCTTCGAAAAAATCTATGAGACTGGGGTGCATATTAAGAGCCCAAATTTCGGTATTACGATGGACGTCTGACATTTTGCTCGAGCACAACCGTAGCTTCTACCCAATGTTTAGTCGACCTTGTGTACAATATTCTGAATGAAACCTTCTGGAGTGGCAGGTAGACAAGCTACTGTGGGTTTATTATCGAATTTCGTTGATGTCGTATAGATCTTTACGGAGTGTTCAAAATGTCGGCCTCTTCCTGACTCTATGTAACGATCGGTTCGGCGTATTGCGCTTCAAGCGTCTGTCACTATAATTTTCCCGCAGGCGTAGTTGCGAGTGATTTTCAAGCTGCGTTCCATAGTGTTTATTGCCTTAACGATTTCCTGTTGAAGAAAAATGGTTGTATCTTTGTTTTCGATCTTTGCAACGATTTGATGAAGTCTCGTTATCTGCCCAGATGTAGAATTATGTTCATCGGTATGGATCTCCTCATTGGACTTTGCTGATCGATTATACGCATCATGTTTACAAGGAGCGAGAACCAGTCTAGCTGTGTTATCCTTTTTTTATCTAGGGCCTGGTATATTCGCCAGAGTCACTAATGATACCTAGCCTTACCATCCCGCGGTCTAATTTTTTCCTCCACTGAGTTAGATTCGCAGACACAACGTCCAGTAGGAGAACAAACTTTTGGCGTTCTGCCAAAAGTTCTGTCATGAATTGTGCAGGACGTTGCCGATAATTCGACTAAGATATTCTCTTTGTATTTTTTCAAGTATTTGAGAAGTTCTCCAGTTTATTTGCACCTGACTGAGATCGCCCGATATCATGTTGCGGCGTTAAGGATCTATAAGTTCTCGAGACCTTCGATTAACTGCATGCGATTTAATAGTTCCTGAGTTTGCGCGCTCGGTCAGGAAACCGACATCAACCGTATCGTTTTGTCGGGAAAGGTAACCTCGCAGGCGACCAGCTCAAATGAAAGAGGGGTAACCCTGACTGCGGCATATTGAAGGCGTTTATTTGTAAACACGCCTAAACTGCACGGGGTCGTGTCTTTTTTTGTGAATGCTTTACAGCTATCTTCATCCCTATAGTTTGTGGATAGCCAAAAGTCCGTCATAGATTCTAGATCTATTGTCTGCTGCTTGAGATATAGGTAACCAATAACGATCGCTCCGTCTTTTTCGCTGGAGCCGATATTCAAGCAAGCATAGTGGAGGCTTTCTGTAATGCTGTCGTTTTGCTGGAGGCGTTTCAGTAATTGTATGATCTTTCTTATTTCAAGTAGGATTGTTTTCAACAGGCGATTATCGATAGTACTGCGACTAATTGTTTCCCCTAGTTACCTCCTGTTCTTCATCACTGTCTTCACTATGTGACGGATCGCATTAGAGGTACTTTACAGAATTCGCTATTGAATAACCACTTGAGCTATCATTAACATCTGGAACGGTAGCAGAGATGGACTCAGCCGATACATATAATACGTTACATTAATAATATGAATTATCTATACAGATATTTATATATCGAAATAGCTACGCTGCCTCAATTCTGCCGAAACTTTTCAATTTGTTTTGGTGTCCCTAGAAAAACAGTTGTACAGTTACTTTAGGCTCGTAAACGTCGGAGGCTTTTAGTAAGCCCAAAAGTACGGCTCTCTTTAGGCTCATTAAACGCAAATTACCCATAAACAAGCGTAGTTCGCTTAAGATAATTTCTTGACAATGTCAAGTGTGGGAAAAAAAGTCGTCCTATGATCATTTGGCTTGACATGGACAATTCCAAGAAAGTCTGCATCTGAAAATTGAGTTGTACAGCCAGCGTTACCAGTATATGTGCAGATTATAACGCCAGATTGGGTCTACAAAGTTTCACATCTCTTCTACTCGTACAGCAAGCACAGCATAGAAGCAGTTTCCCGTAATATCCGTTGGCTTAGAAAAAAAACAGGTTTAGGCTCTCGCTACCCATTTGGCATAAATAGCGCTTAACTGAATTCATCTTTGTTAAAGGCCAGTCTGACAAAATATATTGTATAATGCAGACGACTGGGAAACAAATTGATTCAGAAAGCTTTACGAAAACCGTGTGTTTTTTTATCAGTTTTTCTATTGTTTTCATAAGACGAATGACACAGGCGTCCATCTTCAAGTATGCACACCATATCGAAATTGCCGTCTCAATAACGCCATTCTCGCTCGTTCGGTCGCGACTCAAGGAACGAGTGCCGGACTCAGACGATCTCCCCCAGGGGTCACTTGCATCACCGCGACCGAATGAAACACGTAGTGCGACAACGGCACGATAGTCTGTAACGTGCTACATACTTTTTGACCGCGAGTCCTGGAGTACACAAGAACACGTACGATACAAGCGAACGTTACGCATCTAAAACAGTGGTATTTGTTTATCTATATTATCGAATATATATATATATATAGGATATTTTTTTGCCGTTTCCAGAAAAATAAGCAACAGTATTTGCGACACAAATATCCACCTGTAGCACGCGTTCCATTGTAGCTCGCGCAAAGCTTCGTACAATTCTAAAAGCTCACGTCTGAATTGACCTTTAGCTAATCTGTAAAACTGTAGGAAAGTCGAATTTCGTCTGCGACGGCTAAACGAACGAACAGCTTATCAGTGTTTTGTTAACGGCGAACTTTGTATAACATCGGCAATTACGGCGTTGACGATCGAGTTTTACTAGTGCAGATCTTATCGCTCAACAAACACGGACGGCTAGATGTAGCACAGAAATAAATAAAATTTAGAAACGATTAGATTAAGAGATGAGCCACTGGTGATTTAATCAATAGTTGTCTCAAGCAAAACGTATACATTAAACGTGCCACTCTTTTTATTTTATCGTACTAAATAACACTAGATTTGTACTTACCGTTGTGTGCGCCACGTTTGTGTTGGTTTATGCGTACACCACGTGCTTGAAACGGGTGCTTTTCAGACGTCATGAAAACTAGGTAGAACGCGGTGGCAGTGATAATGTAAATCAAGGGCAAGCTAATAAACGCAAGGCGGAAATAGTTATGGAAGGAATTAACGACAATTCACTGCTTTACTAGCCCGTTATCTGCACGGTTCAGCTGATGCCGTCAATGTCATCACCGCCGTCCAGTCTGAGGTGTCGGCCACTGGAAGGTCGCTACGTGGGTCTTCTATTGACACGTTGAAAACGATATTAGAGCTTTGGCCGCTTTTATGACGAGAACGATAGTATTGCAATAATAACGTGAATGATATTACGGCATTATTATATAACGATCGTCGTTTGTGACAGAAAGGGCCAGAGATCAACTCTCTCTGTAGCACTGCGCCAGAACAACGAGGAGCAGCGGCAGCAGGTTTGTCAAGTGTTTAATGAATATTTCCATTAAGGCTACTTTGCGTTCATTGTGCTTGTACAGAGTCCCAAGCGGTAAAGCCTGGTGGAGCTCCCTGCCAAGTTAAGGTCTATTGTATGGACTTTGGATAGCTGTTATGGTGCTTCTGGTACCTGTTTGCCCAATCACGACGATACTGTCCCATGAGAAATTGATAGTGACTATGCTGGAAGTTAATATGAGCAAACAATAACAAGCGTTTGCAAGATTCACTGCAAGAGTCAAGCTGATACACGACAATAGGCAGAATAGATTAACAACGTTTAAATTTTTACTATTTTAGCTAAGTCGCTTAAAGGCCACATATCCTATCCGACACGCGAGCCTTGGACGTCGTGGCTATTAGTTGAGTGGTAATTACATACGTCCCGATGTTGCTTTTAGTCCTTCGTTTTACTTTTGCTTCTAGAAGGCATTATGGCAGCGTATATAAGATGTACAAATATGCATAGACACCCTTTTACTACAGTTACATGATATTCATTTAGATAAAACGCTAGCCAGAAATAGCCAAAACCGAGTTTTCCATTTAACATTAGGCTACTGTCAGTTAATTGAAATGCTGACCTTTGAAACGACACACGTACCCCTCGGACACAACAAGAGACGTTTTCATACGTAAACTGCGAATAAGAAAGATCTAGAATTAAGAAGCTTCACTATCGAGCGCAGGCCCGCATTCGCTTTGTGATGGCTTCAACATGTAAATCATGCATGTTGGCCTGGACTTATGCATCTGGGCTGAAATTGACATTGGTTTATATATATTGAGAAAATTTGGATTTGAACTGTACAAAGCTGAGATGTTCTCCCCCATAAAACAGATTCAAGACACACTCAATGTTCTCTTTGTTCACAGTCGTATTTCAATCTCTGTTATTAAATGACTGCTTGAAGGAGTCCTTCTTTATAACACTTTACTTTGTAATAGAGAATAGGGCTGGCTTATAGAAATACTGTGCAGATACCCTCTAACAGAAGAACAGCCGTTGGGCACCTACTGGGCTAGTCGATGAAAACCGTTATGTTGGCAAACGACACAAGTGACGTAAAACACTAAAAATGGTGATCAAGATGAAACTCGTTCGTTCCGAGAGTCACACGCCAAAGCATCTCTGCAACCTTCATTTATTAAACCTGACAAAAAAGGGAAGGGCTGCATTGCGGTTCTGCCTGAGTTTCTACGGTGTGTGACAAAATCAGATGGCGATAAGATGTGGCCAGGAGACGTCCTTAGACTGTACCCTGTGCACGCCACGATGGTCAGGACGAAAACCCAGTTGGGTCTGGGCATAACAGGCGCCACAGGAAGAATTCAAATCGGTAACGCAGCCGATAAAGGCATCGTCAATATTTTCTTTGACTGATTCGATACTTATTCAAGTTAGTCCGATTTTTGTTTAATATCCATTGAATCGTGATTAGACGAGTAGGTGCGCGGTGATTTTGTTTATGTCTTATTTGGCGTTATTATTCTGTCTAGGTGGCCTTCAAGTCTGATAGAGGTTTATGCCAGGTTTGCGTATAACCGTCTAAACATCGTTAAGGCATTGAAAATTAAAGTTGAAGAAATTATAATATCGACACATACGCTGCTGTATCTGTTGCAAGACGCTTGATGGTAAATGTTCGTTGGTATTATTATTATTATGGGTTAGGTTAAAACTTACATTAAATAAGTATTCAAGTCCTAACCTAAGTTAGCGAGTTGTAACTTAGAGACGGACGATAGTGCGCTAAGCAGATCGATGACCGGAAAATTTTCACGATAACATGACGTCAAATTACCAATAAGTGACAGTCACAATTAGATTTAATTGAAAGTGGTGCCAAAGAGCACAGGTTTTGCCCTTGGGAATCGTGGAGAATAAATAACTCAGCTTCGTGCCAGTAAGCCAGTTGTTTCAAAACGACAAACTTTACTTCTTTTAAATATCAACTTGTATGTAATTGAAATTAGCTTTTTTAAGTAGTATCACACTTACTGGAGATAGCAAATATGTATTTAGAGACCTATTCAATTCGAATAGTTTGAACATATGTGTTAAACAAAATTTTCTCATTATATGGATTAAATAAAAGTAATACGGGAAGTTTTTTTCCTTATTTTCAACTCTCAAGAAATTGTCATCGTGCGTCTTACCAATCTACAAGCAAATGAGCCACACCTTTTTACATGCGGAGGTGTCGATCATATTGGTACGTTCGTATGCCCAAAATGCTGTTGAAATAAATTTGTTAGTTTACGTCGGCAGTGCGTCATTTTAAGGTGGCATCGTAGATGTTTGCCGACGATCATGGAAAGGCTATCGTACCGCCTACGGACGCGAGAGATGAGCGACAGATACACACACATCTTTTATACAAGTATAGACAATCTGACGATTATTCCCACAGAGACAGGGTATAGACAACTTAAATCGGCGACTTGTAGAGTGAACAAATATATACACTGTGTTTTTTTAGTTTCTAGATACCTGCTGGCCAAATAGTAGCTCTATTTGGCCAGCGGGTATATATGCTAAATATTTGACCTGATCAAAACCTGTAGTATTAGTAGTTCTTCGTCAATAGTTTGTGGTTTACAGGCCACGAGCAAAGGTTACCTCTGAACTCTTTTCTGGGCTTCCATCATTGTGCGAGTAGCAGACTAACTGCTACTATGGAATGATAGATATGAAAAAAATGGCTACCCACTTTCTATGCAGAACATTTTTTTCTCTTTCTTTTTTAGCGTGTGCTATCGATATGCGTTTGAAGATGACGACAACGCTTGAAATGAGTCGTGTCTATCTTTTCGCCTAAAGATCATCAACTTAGTCTGTGATGGTTGTCGGGTGGCAGCGCCAAAGTGGCTCCGTATGTGGCGCGTCATGGACCCGCTAACCAACAAAGCAGAATGGAACAAACACTAAATCGTTCTATAGGCAGTTAATCGGGACTCTTTGCGCCAAAGCTGACCATTTTCTAGTTCCTGTCCGAGGGACCTCAGAGCTAACTAACACCTGATGCTGCCAAATCGAAAGATGGAGAAATGTCCCTCAGTATAACCCGCTGCAAATTTTGTAGTTCTGGTTCGTCACTTATAAGTACGCATGTCGCTGACTCATTTAGATTACTGGTCGCCAGAAAGTATTATATCTTGCAGACTGGCTGTTTTTTCGAACGTTCCTCAAAAACGTGTAACAGTGAACGTCAATCAATTGTGGTTTCAATATTACTCTCTACTAATTGTATCAAGATAAACAATTTTATATACATATAAGTTGAAGGGAATCAGATAGCATGTTGACCGGACGAAACAACTGAGCGATTACCGGCACGAGTTATTAAAT
>NW_019213319.1:18185-52785 GCF_002532875.2 Varroa jacobsoni | reverse complement strand
ATATTATAAATAGTGCATCAACCGTGAGCGTTGCATGTTTTCGCTTTACGTTTCATTAGTATATGAGTAACATTGTACTGATATTCCTACGCGGGATAAGTTTCGGCTATGAAGCAGTTCGTCAGGAACCTAAAACGATCCTGTAATTGCTATATTGTTTCTACAAACCGTTATTCTGGCATGGCTCATTCTGATGTAGGGACACTCAAATAATTTTCAGGGTCTTAACTCATGCATTACTTTATTGAGCGGTCTTACCTATTACCAGCGAAAGCAGCAATCACGTAAATCTTAAGAAACGTATCGGTACTTCTTACGTGAACAAAGATCAACACTGTCCGATGTGTAGAAGGATCTAGCGGCGTATCTGTAGTTAGATATTATAGCTTGGAGAATTAAGTTTTCGTGATTGTTTTGTCGGACAAAAATCTAGTGTATCCTTAACAGATGGAACCTTTCGTCTTTCTGAGAGGCGCATATGCTAAAGGCGGCGCACAGGTTACAGACCCAGAAATAAAAAGAGAAGGAAACGGTCCGACACAACGAGTCGTCGCGTACTGTGCCCAAGAGGCAAGTGGCTCGTAGTAGAATAGGGATAACAGTAAGCGGGAGAAATAGGGGCAAGGTACGCTGCTGCTGCTGCTGCTGCTGCTGCTGTTGATGGAAGTAATCCGCAAAAATGGATAGCCTCCCCAGCTTTCTCTTGCTCGCTTGTTGTAGCAGCGCGCGGCATGGGAACAGGTTATGAATACATTACGGGGCGTAATCATTACCAACACCGCTTGGCGCCGCTCGTCGGCTGTATTGGGGTCTTGGCTTCTCATTCTCGTACCCCTCCTTTTTTCTTTTTGCCACCGGCCGTTTTCTCATTGTGTTTTTATGTAGATTGCCACTGCCGAAAGCGCTAAATACAGTTATAGTCGACCAGTTGTATCTAGACCTGCAAGCACAACTGTCGGACAGCGGTCTTCGGATTAACTGCCATGGTCCTGCGCTCAGGTCCTGCACTACCAGGGCCGGTTTTTGCAGGAAATCTGAACGTTAAGCTGAAATAAAACAGAATAAGACAGTTTACGTGATGGCGAGTCTTAGTAGTAGTTATGCTAGTGGTAGACGCGTACTTTTCGCTGATGTAAATAGCCCACCATGGTCGAAGCTGATGGTTTTTCTTTTCGTGCGTAAATCCTGTCCTCCCGACACAACTACACGCTCAACTCGCCTTCTGAAGGTCCTTGGCCAAAGTTAGAACTGTCGGCTGCCAACAAAAGCAGACAGGCAGCTTGGTGATCTTTGAAAGTGCGCAATGTTATTCTGCTTTGTCCGTGACCCGCTCGGCGGCAACAATAACAATAGCAAACGGACGAAGATACCAAATCGGGCGTTCGCTATAGTACAAGCTAGAGGAGGGTATAATACAGTGTAGTAAGCTTGCGAGATGCTACAAAAATTTCGCTTCTTTTATTGGCTAAGAAGTTGCTTCTTTTTCGTTGAGCTACAACGTCGGGCGGTGCCTTGGGTTCTTCAGCTTCGTTCAAACGGCTTCGTTCAGTGTCAAGATGTTAGCCTAAAAGTGTGTCCCTCTTGCGTGCTTTCGAAAAGGGTAGGTAAACCCCAAATAAGGAGACATGTTGGTGACTGGGCCACGACAGTGGAGACCCAGGTCTTTTTGGTTTTCTTTTATCTCTTGGTGCCCTGCCATGCTAAGGTGCCGAAATAGGTACACCTCTCTCCATAGTTGCCACTTAAGTCAGCTTCCCAGGTTCCGTCGGGTAGGTTTCTGCTTCTAAGTCTTTTCACAGTATCGTTCAAGCAGCCAGTATCGATCTAGGGTAAATGTGCAAGAATTCTTTTCGCACGGCAGAAACCCCAGGCGGCAGCCACGTCTGATGATCCAACCTGTCTGTCTGCTTCCTTATATACGCTAGAGTCAACGAGCTGTTGCCCTTCGGTGCTGGTGTCAGAAGGACCTCGAAAGGGTTGGTAGGAAAAGGGCTGGACGCTCTCCAATCAGATGGTACCAAGTGCCTTCTTGTTCGTGGCTTAGATAAATCGCTTTTCTTCTAACTAACTTACGAAAAGAACCGTATTGGTAGCCGGCTGTTTTTTAAGGGGCGCGAAAAACCATCTATGACTTTCACAAAATGGATCGACACGTTCGAACTTTACGCATTTAAATAGCTCAATCTAACGCGAACATCTGTTGTCAACATTAGTTTTCAAAATCGAGCATTCGCCAGTTCATTGTGGTGGAGGCTCGTGGCATATTGGGCTTATAAGGCGGAAACGTATGTATTCTCGGTAATCAATCTTCTCCGGTAATTCCAGGAACCCACCAAGAACGCTCTCCCTATAACCTAAAGTCTTTCTTTTAGTAAATCGATAGAAGTGTAACACGTGGCCTGGGTACAACCCTGTCAAAAACGGCGTAAAGTTTATTCTTCTTCAAATAAATCGGATCGTACAGAAGCAAAAGGTTCTGGCAAAACTTCTTAATAAGCTTCTCCATTTCCATTATGTTGAGTCGGTGTGTTCCCTGGTGCTTTTTGGGACGCGCTATATTCGGCTCTCCGAAGCCAGCAGAGGTGTTGGGCGAGATGTTAAAGATGGGGCAAAATAGACCGTTTTCGTTTCTAATTTCCGGCCGTGAGCGAGCATAGCAACCGGAGGCATAGCAGCGGCAAGACAGCTGCAGAGGAAAAGCAAGAAGGGGTCCATGCACCAACCTCGACTGAAACGAGATGGTCTGCGTGCTGCAAAAGCAATGGCATGGCTGTCTGACTGTTCCCCGGTTGCACAGCTACTCGAACGCTCGCAGAACGACATTCATTTAAGGCCATTGCTGGGCTTTGTGGTCTTCTTTTTTCTTCTTTACTTCATGCCGCCTCTATTCGTTCCACGGCGAAGAAGAAAAGAAAAAGAAAAGCGAAGCAGAGCATGGAGAGAATAACTGCTCTGCTGGCCGTTTACTTAAGCAATTTCGCCATTTTCAGCCATTGCTTGCACGTGCTGCCACCAACATAGCCCTATTCTAGCAATTCGTCGTTTACTAAGAGTCCTTTTTACGAGACTAGTCGATTTCGTTAACGTTGGTCTGTCGGTTGCTTGTCGTCAAGCAATTGAATACCTCGCCGATTTCCTTTCTCGGTACCCACTTACGTAAATCTCCAACATCGGCCGGAGCTCCTACTTAATCGCGAGATCCAAAAACATTAACACACCGGTCTCCGTTGTGGGTAGTGTCAATATCAACGACACATCGCAGCATCGCGGCTCGTGTGTATAAGTTTATGTGCGCGATGATGACGTGGCCTGATCAAGGCGCCTAAAGTAGAGGAGCGGCTGGAGGTACTCGATGCTGACAAAGTTAGTCCGCTTGCTCCGAGCGGATATCTCGGATTTACTCTGAAAGAAAGGCGGCAGAAGCGGGAGACCCGCTGGCTAGACACGTAGAGGGCGTTCGATCGAAGGCTTTAGTTTCGGCTTAAAGGACAGAAAACGAGGAGGCTCATGTTATGCTTTAGGGTGCTAGTGTATCGCACAGCTGCAGTGGCTGATGCCGTATGGCTGTCTATAGTGCTATTAGTACAGGCTGCTTCGGGTGCGCATTAACGAAGTGGAAACCTGCATGCAGAGAGTGAGATAGCCTATGGGCGGTTAAGTCTCTCGGGTAGACCTGGCCGCGGGTACTAACCAGATACTGCTTTGGTCTGTTGCAATCTCCATTTCAGATGAGTTGGAGGAGGACCTGGACGAGGAGCAAGACGGAGATGGGGATCGAGATGCCAGTGCGGCACTTGGCGGTCCCCTTGGACCGTCTGGGGTCGATACTGGTGGAACGAGCATGAATCAGTTACTCACCCACGAAGTCATCAAGGGCCCCGTGCTGGTTGAAGAGCCGCAAGACGTAGCCGTGTCCAAAGGTCGCCCTGGTCGTCTGCAATGTCAGGCGTCGCACGCATTGTCTGTGCACTTTCGCTGCAATGGGCATAGCCTCACCTCAAAGACAGTAGATTTTGTTGATCCTATGACAGGCGTTCGTAACATTGAGGCAGTGGCAGAAGTACATCCCCATCGATTGCTCAAGGAAGCGGGTCACGTCATGCAGTGCGTTTGTCATGCCTGGAGCAGCATCGGTAAAGTGCAGAGTCGGGTCGCCACTGTTGCGCTAACACGTAAGTATCTACTATCATTCTTCTGCATACATATTATACCTATGGATAACAATCTGCAAAATTCTTTTCCAGCATGGTTAAATTAAAGCCTTAACAAACTTTGCATCATGGAGAAACATTTCAGAACACGCATTGCATATTTAAATACGACCACCAGGATTGAAATATACATGACGGGAAAGGTTCTATCAGTTTTGTTAGAATATTCTATTAAATTCACTTAGCGTCAAGGTAGTGTAGTTGGATGATAGTTGGCTCGTTGGAGAACTCATTGCTATAATAGGTAGGATTAAATTTAGAAAGGTAAATTTTAGTTCTGTGACCTCTTTTAGCGGGTACTAGGGATACAGTCGGTCTCTTTTTATTGTGAGTTCTTTAATAAAATTAATCTGGGCATAAAAATCGCAATGCGGCAAGATATAATTAAATCAAACAAAACAATTATATTATTACTGAAAACATTAATCCTGTTGGAATCTGTTCTCTTGTTGAAATTAATACCGATACAAAAGCGTATGTCGCTTTTAGGAGAAAGCGAATCACAGCGTTCAGAGTTTGCTCTTTGCATTGGGTTCGTCATCAACAGTCGAAAGCAAATTCGCTTCTGCCTTTCCTCTACCAATTGGGGTGCTCCTGTTGGTTCACCCCTTCTGTGCCCAGTCTTAAAGAATTAGACCGGATCAAGCAAAAGCGCGCAATCAGGAAATTGGTAGGCAAAGCAGTGAGTGAGTGAGTATCGCCATACCGTCGTTGTCGTTTCGATGAATCGTGGGTCACAAGTGAGATATAGGGTGACTGGTAGAAGGCAACGAGCGATGAGCTTGAGTGGCGCCGTCTGCAGCAGAGATTAGGTAGAAAGGCTGAATTGGACGACTGCCCTGGTTGAGGCATGATGCATTGTGATGACCAAAGCAGCAACGGTTGGAAACTCCGCGAAATGACACTGCTGGTCTACGCCGCCGGACAGAGTTCCTTAGTTCCAAATAATCACAGCGATGTATTTACTTTACTAGCCATAATGGAACCTCGTTTCCATTTCATTTAGGGACAGCCATTCGTTGTTTCGGTATAATGCAGTTTTCGCTTATATATTTCCGTTCTTATTCACCTACTTGTCAAGTATGGGAAATAGTTTATGTTATTATTACGTTTTTGTAACTCACAATTAGCATTACAATTTTTATATCGTGTTCGTCAGTACGGTATTCTGCTAATCCTTAATATCACAGGACGAGGTAGATGAAGTAGAAATTCGAAAGAAGGATTATTAAAAGTTGGCCTATTTCATATAAAGTGGCGACAAGGAACATCAACCGCGCCCACTTAAGTCAGCCCTGGCCGTCCATTAGTCTGGTACGTGTGGCTCCCGAGATTAAATAAACTATGTAGGGTTGAATAATATATTATAGTTTCCCGATCGACGAGTGTCCGATAGAGTTCAGAATTAGCAGGTTCATCTCGACTACTACACGCAGCAATAGTGCCAAGTTGCAAACACAAACATGAACCCGCAGCTCGTGTGCATCTTCGAAAGGGTGTTTCTCATATACGAAGCCCTTATCCATTTTCGATATTACAGCCTGAAGCTAAATTACTACAAAAGAAAAACATACATTTCTGACTTGTGGGTAGCTGGAGTTCATCTAATACATTGCTTAACGTCTTCTCGATCCTTTCCTGGTACGCGACTTTAGGCTCCCGTTTCCAAAGCTAATTTGAAAAGGCAGAAAGACTGATTCTAACTCGGAATCTAGTCGGTGTGTCCCCTACAGTCCTTCTCCATTCTGCGACGTCAACCCCTGAAGGTATCAATTTCCCATTCAGTATCAGTCTGCCCGCCTACCGTCTTCTGTGGCATAGAAACCTTCATTGCTGCTCTTCGCTGCTTTTGCTGTGCCTGATTTTCTCGGCCAGCCCACACGCTACTAATGGCGGTAATCAATGTTCCGCCGTTGGCTTCTTGTGGCTCGTTCTCTGTGGCCGTCTCTCTTGTTCTCGACGCCTTCTGAGGTCCTTGAAGGCCCTGCTGCATCGCACTCAGTGGATTCCTCGGTTTCCCTGTTTTCGTTAGGTTCTGCACTAACTTGTGCGCCCTGGTTCCTTCCTTTCTCGTTCTATTTGAGAGTTTCTTTAAATCGGCGCAAGTTGCTTCTTTCCATGTCGGCTTAGAATATGCTTTTCGACTTCTGCCCTGTTCGCTGGTGCTAGTGCCAGTCAGCACCATCGAAGTTATCCTAGCACAGAGCAGCATCAGCCGTAGAATTAGCGGCAACAGCAGCAGCAGCCACTTCCACTTCGATGCATACATACAGGCAGATAATGTGAAGCCAAAGCTCGTTGTCTTGTCCATGATATTAATTCTTTTTCAGTTTCTTTTTGCCTTTTGTTAACCCTGTACCGGCCTCTTCTGAGCATTCTTTTCCTTCGTACGCTTTCTCGTCTTCCGTCTTTGTTTGTTGTCGCCTGGGTTTCCTCCATCGAGCTCTCATCGGTTCGAAGCTTCTGCTCTCGCGGCTGCTGCTGCAATGCCTTGAACAGCTATTTCGGGGTCAATCTTCTTTTGGAAACGAAAATGACATTCCCTTTATGCTACACCATGGCCTAACCATTCTTTTCAAGCTGGATTCCTCTACCCTGTTATGTGCCGCCGCAGATATCGGAGCTGCCTCTGTTCCCGCAGAAAAGCTCGGTCGTTATACATAAATGCGCTGTCCAGACCCCCCATCTGCTGTCAGCTGTAGTGCCTGACTGTTCTCGTCTGCTGGCACTGCGTTTTCGCTCGTTCTTTAGCCTTCTATGTGCTTTGATTCCCCGTTATGTCTGTCATGTAACTGGCGTAAAGCATAAGAGTAAGCTCGTCACGAGACCGCAACTAGGGGGCTCAGGGACAGCCCGTAGCCTGCTAGTGCAGAGGAGTCGGCTGATCCATAGCGGCAAGAGGTCACGTCGCGCACCGCTTGATTTCCCCGCAAAACAGCCGACACACCATCGAGGCAGTTACCCCCTCCGGAGGTTCCCCTCTCTTCTGTTGGCAGAGCTGCCCTTCCGTAGATATGGCCGTGGTCTGTGGCTGACTTAGAATTCCAAATCTGTTGCATGACGCCTGCCATACTCAGCTTTTCTATTATCACAGACCTGCAAACCTTGCCGGCAGACACGTCGACGCCGGCTAACTTCGTTTGGCGCAAAGCGACGGTCGCCTTTCGGCGACAAGTAAGCGGCGGCTAATAGGCATTTTGGCGACGTTTGGCAACATTCCCCTACGGTGATTGCTGGCTAAAGTTCAAGTTAAAAAGCAATCGTTTTCTGTGATCGAGCAGTTGAAACATTCGGTCGATGAGGAAAACAAACAAGTCAAAGCAGCAAACCCAGCCAATCTTAGCCAGCCAGTCTTAACGAATATATACTACCATTCGGTGGGTCTGAAATCGTGCGATATGAAGTGTAGCTCGGAAACAAGGCGCACCCAAATGTGCAAAACTTCATTCACCTTGTAAATTTTTAAAGTGTACTTTTTATATACCCTGACCAAAAGTTATTCGATGTTCGAAAAAATAATTTAGATTACGTTACCGTGGTAGTCTCTATTTGTCGCTATTATTTTTTCCGAAGATTAAGTGGTTCGACGAATCCGATTGAAGAAGGACGAATGTGTGTGACGACGGCTGGGTTTCTATGAGTTTGCACTTGAAATGTTGCCGCTTGCCATTAATCGGCCTGGGCGGGGCCACGAGGGTCCTTGTGCGGGTTAAACCGGAGCGAGTAAAAGGCGGAGTCGTTCAAAAGTTGACCAGACATTTAAAGTGTTGCTACCGGACTTGCCCGGGGACCTGTTCTGACCATCTCGTGTACAGGCGCTGTACGTCTGGCCCAAAACGGCACAAGTGAGCTAAAGCGAGTTTTCCAAGTTATGGAATTTCGACAAATACTACAATAATTTCGACACGAAACGACGGTCAGCGGACGCAGTGCATTATGATATTAAACTAGCTAGCTTAAATACAGGTTAAGGTCAGATTATAATATACGTAGTAGCCATCGAAGTATTAGAGAGTCCCCGGGATGAATTTCTTTATTTAGGTAGGAAACAAGTTCCACCTAGTACCTGACGAATGGAAATCCGATGTGTTTATAGTAATGATTCAACGTGGGTTAAAATCACATTAGACTACTTACTGTGATAGATAAAAGGTATTTTAGTTAATCGATCGATGATCATATACACAAGCATTTGCAGAAAACCTCGTCGTTCGAAACCCCTCTGCGTATAACTAAAACATTACGATTAACCTGATCATTAGGGATACAAGTGAAGCTGATAGAAATGGACCTCTTTAGATGGATCTAACATAAAACCCAATTAAGTTACTCCGTTAAATAAATGCTGCAGTTGATGCACATCGTTATATGCTGGAAACATGCCCGTGTAAGGTTTTTATTTCTCTTCCTTCAAACAAAAAAAAATGTAGGATTATCTTTATTCTAAAATCGTTAACAATTTGTTATTTTCGAGGTATCTTTATTTTAGATCTGGGCCGGCAACAGGAAGTGCGTACGATTTTTTTTCTTATTCAAATGACAGTATCCACCGTAAAAGACGAGGCCCGCCGCCCGTTGCGTGCTTTCATTAATATGCATTATCATGGGCCGTTCCGTGATTTGCAGAAAGTTGGTTAAGTAGAGAATATAACAAGCAGATGTCTTTAACTTAAGGCCACCAAGTGTCCTCATCAACACAAATCGGGGGAGGACTAATTAAACTTTTCGGCCAAATCTAGATAATTAATCGCATGTACATACTTCAGATATAATGAGCGATAGTTAACTGTGGCATTCACTTGGCCGGCTGTAGAGAGAGTCAGCGACTTGATACTCGACATCGTTCGACATTCTGAAGCAATGCGTAGTAAAGCTTCTGTTGTGTTGAGTCGAACATCCGATGTCTAGGCCTCTAAATAGGACATAATCTATTTGTCGAAAATTGTCTTAGTTTTTGGATGACGCCATAGAGTAAAGGTTTATGGTTGCACCAAGGGGATACAGCAAAAATGGTTTAAGAAGTAAATTATTGTCAGCATAGCTTTTTCCTTTGTCCATCGTTTTTTGCAGAGAAGAGCCGAAATTTTTTCTTTCATAATTCCTTTTTGTTTTCGGAGCCATCGAGCGAATTCGTATTAGTAACGTTCAACTTCAATATAAATATAAAAAATAATTATCTTAGAAAACACTCAGGCAACATGGCTAGCGTTCAGATGTATCACATATTTGTCGGTAAGGTCCGTAACGGGCAGCAACGTGAGGCGCCTCTTCCAGAAGACAACTTTATATGTAAAGCCTTTGTATTATTATCTTTTTATTGGATCTTTTTATTGTTTATATTATTATTTTAAAAATCTTTTTATTGAATAATATTGGACAAGATGATTCTAGTAGATTGGGTAAGTAAAAACACATTCGGTACAAGGTCTTCGCCTCTAAAATTAAAGCTCAAAATAAATACAGCAGATTTTATTCAAAATCCTAATTTACTTTAGTCCTATATCCTACCGCATATCGTAGCGAACGAAGGCGCACGTCTGCTCATGCGTTCTGTGAAAAATTTGCTCTGCTTTAGCACAAAAAGAAGCTAAATTTAAGCTTGCGCGCCATTGTCATGATGTTGCCCCACGATAAAACGTATCGAGCGCATCTGATGCTTTTCAGGGACGACTAAATAGCTATAAGAGTTACTAGGAGCATCTAGCCATGTTTTTACTAAAGGCGTGCTGGGTTGCCTCTAAAATTTAAAAAGAAGAAATAGTATTGTGGAACCTTCGTATTTCTTTTTCGGAACGATATGTGATCGCGTCAGCTGGCGACGAGTCTGACAAGGACGCAAATGTACAAAAATCAACAAAACTGTCGACCGATCTTTATAACTAGTAAGTCACTTCATCCACATACATACGGCGTACATATAAAGCGAATGACAGAGATTTTGAAGTACGTTCATGTTTTATCTACAACAATGCAAGACAGCATCTACTTCGTAGTCACAAGTTTCCATTTTCACGTGTTTGATACTGGTCAAATATGCATATAAACCCTCGCGATATCCCAGCAGAGATAATATACCCTGAAGAACAATGCGCAGAGATGCATGATAAGCTGACATCTTTCCCATTATAAATCACAAGTAAGGCCAAGCGCTGAGTCCAAATTTTTGTTCTTGAGAGGCACAAACAATCTCTATTATGCATTTTACTTGCGGCAGCGTCTCAGTGATACGAGCAAGTGCGGGAATTATGTATAAAATATATATAGACTGCAACAGTAACTAAAAACTTTGTTAGGACAGCTTAATAGATCGGTAACTTCGGATGCCACCTTGCGCACTCCACCCATATACACGCATATTGATAAACACCTAAAAGTAATAGGGATATTTCAAAGAACGCAATGCCTTTACATCAGCATTTAGCGTCCAATGAGAACTGTTAATAATCGGCTGCCGCGGCGGAGTGTCAAACGAATTCCATACGAGTTTTAGTTTACTAATGGGTCGAGGGATTGGAAAGGATACTGAATCAAAGAGTTGACCCGTATACAGTATACATGTCGAAAGGTTCTCTGCTCATATGTCGAGTCGTTAGGCTGACAATTAAAACAAAACTTAGGCTTATTTCTCTTGACCATAGAGCTACAGTACCTCATCACCAGCTAGCACTTACACAACGCAGTGAACGTGTATGATCTTTGTTGGTGACACTCAACACGTAACCAGAGACGTGGCGGTTCCACGGCTGTAACGTAATTTATGCCATTGCACACTTTATCCTAGAACTGCACTTCACCCTAAAGAAGAGCAACCCCACCACTATTCAGCTTGAACCGCTGCTACAAGCCCACAAGCTATGAACATTGGCTCTTAGCTATGTAGCGAAATGTAGAACGTTTGCTACTGTACCATTAGGTAGGGCATTCTCAGTAATAACGAGGGGCTACCGGGGTCGGCGAGAACGTGAAGCTTCAACCGTTTCTTCAAGCGAGTTCTCATTTCCACGTTCGCCGATTGTCCGTAGAGAGAACGAGGGGAAACAGGAAAAACTGAGAGAAAGAGAAACCAGCTTCGTCGCTGTCCCTTCAGCCTGCTGTTTTCAGTTTCTCGTCTCAGTTCCCCGTTTTCGACGCCTCAGTCATCTTAAATCCAAGCTACGATCGAATATTTAGCGAATGTGTTTCCTCTTTACCCGCTTCTGTGAGCTTCCGTTCATCTCCTGCTCTCCGTTCGCGCGCGAACATACACAGACAAACGCTTGCGGACAGACAGGCACAAACCCAACCACTCGTTCATCTATCCGCCAACGTATTCACGGACGCTGTGTCCCGCTGGCCGTGCGTACATTCTCATCACTTGCTCGCGACTACCAAACTGCCGCACTCTCCTGTTTGCGAAGCGCGAGCACAAGCGTAAAGCCTTTGTGGGCAAATTTAATGGGGCGAAAATTGGAGCTTCCTACATTGCTCCTCGTTCACGTCGGCATTTCAGCCTCGCAGAGCGGCGCTCTTTGGCCCGGTTCCTGCTGCCGCCGCAGGCCGTCAGTTCCAATCCGGAGGGACTTGGTTTCCGAAAGGGGCGGACGTGTTTCCACTTACTCCGCTGGCCTTACGGTCTCCTAATGCGGAGGGTGGCGCACTGCGTAGCCTAGTCATGACGCAAAGGAGAGGCAGAGAAAGAGGATGAGCGAGATTCGGCCTTTCCTCAACGACAGCGATGAGAATTGAGTGGGTTGCCCGCAGGCCTTCTCCGATTTGAATTTATTATTATAGGGCACTGTTGCTGCCCCCGACGAATGTCGTTTAGTTCGGTCTCGCTTTTATCAACTGGCTGTCTATGCACATTTGGTGCGCATTTTGTGGACCTTTACAGGTATTTTAGGTTGACGGTTCAAAAGAGAGGAGCTCCATTAACTGTTTCATCCTTTACGCCACAATCATTATGACCTTATACCAAAGTGCGGCCCTAAGAAATCTACCTACTATGACCCATTTTATTTTGCGAAAATTCCTGAAAAATATAGCACTGGCGCGTTCTTACAATGAGCCAGAAGTGTACACGGTACAAAGGATATGTGCGTGTATACGAGTGTATGGCTATGTGGCTGGCGGCCAATACGGGGATGGATTTTGGGCTGAGCAGGGATCCGATTTACTCATCCAGTTCCAACACATAACTGTGTACATCGTGAGCCTTTTCGTACATAATATAGCAGGACAAGCGGGATAAGTGGGTATATATCATAGGTCAACAGACGAGCAGAGCGAAGGAATAAGACTAAGGGGTTGTGGACCCAAGTCTAATATATGCGCTATACAAGATCGTGCCTAGTGCCGTCATGGTACTGCCTTTGCTTGCTACCTGGGACAGATGCCGCAGGTTTCTGCCCAAATGCAAGTCTTTTTCACACTTTTCCATGCCTAATTCCATCGAGATTTGTTCGACGACCACGAACAGTCATATACAGTCATGACTAGACTATGCTACTGTTTATGCGCATCCGTAGAAGGCGATGGTCAACCTCCTTTTTACAGATGAAAAGATGATGACGCAGATGAGAACAAATTAAGAATATTATTAAGAAGCACCATATTTCTAATATAATTACCACGTTGATTCTCACTAAACAAAAATGATTTGACTGTACAATGAGTACTGCAATATTATGTAAGGACTAAGAATTCTTTACTTTCGATATCGAATCGTTTTCTCTGTATCCCACCCTGCCCCTTATAGAGAGAGAGAAGTGGTGGCCAGATCCTGGTACAAGAGGCTCTTCACAAGCAAGTTAAGTCCTTCCGCATGATGTTCAGCGATGTAAGAAGCAGGAAAGCGCTGGGTAGAGGGTCAGCCGGAGACTTCCATCATCGAATCAGTGGGACTTGTCTGAGCTGACCGAGGCTGAACAGAAACTAGCGTAGCCGCAGTCGCCATCAAGTGGCCCTTAGGGATCTCACTCTTATGTGCTCTCTGTCTGTGCGTCTGGTGAAGCCGGGGACAGGGTTCAAAGCGAGAGTGGGAAGACGGAGGAGAAATCGTAGGGTGGCTGGCAGTAGTCGTGCTGCCCCAACATGATTGCCCCTACCGCGTTGCTTGGCTGCGAAGGCACTGCCGCGCAGACCGAGACAGGGACATGCGCAGTACCGGCCATTTTGATGGGCAGCAGGAAAGCAAAGGAGGGAGTTGAAGGAAACTCGGGAAGGGCGTATCTTCCCATTAACAAAGTGCTCCCCCGAGACAAGCCTTCGAAGATACTAACCGTCCCCTTATGCGATCGACTACGACCACCCTGCCAAGCAGCAGCACCCTTATTGGGCCCTTTCTGCTGTAGGACCTTTCGATTCAACTGCCACCTCCTACTCACGCGGAGACGTTTAGATTGATGGAGTCCATTCTTGGACAAACAGTAGCGAACCATTCTCGGTGGTCCACCCAAATAGGACACGAAAGGAACTCCGTTTGTGCGACCCATTGCCAGTGCAGCCACGACCGCTCCCATAACTACTATAGGCAGACTTACTATAGGTGGCTTAAAACGGACATCTGAGACAAGTAAGAGAGAGTATAGCGCAAGGGGTCGTTCCGTTGCAGAAGGCCACGAGGCTCGGGCGGTACTAAATTCAAGGGTCCTCAAAATTGCAATGAACAGATGGATGAGTTGCATATATACTGATTGTCGGTTAGTCATCAATGACCGTCCATCCCATAGAGCCGTTCTAAGGGGGCGCGGACAAAATAAAGGAGTGACCAGAATTCATTTTATACCCGCCCCACTCATTGGTGTAAACTTCAAGCGAATGCTGCGGACTCTATGACCATGCTGGCCTATACTTCACAGAAGACTCGTCCCTGGTCTCGTAAGCAAATCGGCTTTTTATGCATAATCGCTAATCAAATATATTCATCCATCTTCGTCCTTAGATGGCGCTGCAACCGTAATGGAAAGGACATATCCACTTAGGTTTCCATTCGATCGTAGTCATTCGACATTCTTGTATACCGTTATTCCCGAGGTTGTTGGTATCGTTGCCATTCTATTCCTTAAGAGAATTTGGAAATATTTTGTTCATCGTGTATCTTTCACGGCGAAGTTGTGAGCTGTGCTTCTAACAGACCGACAGTTCGACCGGTCGCGTCTACCGCATTATATATTTGTTTGATCATAGCTTTGTTTTATACTAGAATTCATGCACCAAGCCTTGCTGGACCACTCAGGGACAAATATGCCCCGTGTACGCTGCTTGCACCTTAATGTCAATTTGCCCGAAGAGTAAAGAGCAATCTCGTTTATCTAAGTTTGTCTTTCATACCCCAATATATGTACGAGTATATGTTTGCGAGTAGGGCTTTTCACCGTCGGCCATGGACGAGTCGATACCGTTACCGTATTTCATGCCCTTTTCGTTATCCCCCACGCGCTGCTACCATAGGCAACGAATATAGCCCCATGCTGGATGTTAAAGGGGGGCCTTCGTAGACTTGTTCGACATTTATAATAGCACCGTCCGCGCCGTGTCAGCCTTACCGATCCCGGAACGGTACGCACGTAGCATTCGGCCCAAACGTCCTTTTCGCACAGACCGTCAGGTGTAAAAGGCCCTTCGTCTCTCAGCAGTTGTCTTTTGCTCTCTCCCCTTTTTGTCCGATCGAAAGTCCCGCACACATCTAAATGAGGATACGTTTGCATTATTTATTTAGAACCGAACCGTCGCTTCGGTCGTCCGTCTGCTAGTTTCTTCGTATGTGCATCGAATCGCTTTTATATTGCTGTCTCTCCAATGGCTCATCTGAAATAGCAATAGGAATATATATATACCTATAACGTTATGAAAAGCAGATGATATTATATTCCTACAGAATTATGCACACTCGATATGGGTTGATGGGAAAGAGGCCATTGCACTAACTTAAATCCGTAATAATCTATAATTGTTGCTAAAGTCAGTATCAAAAAAGCATTAAGATCATGACACTCGGGCATTAAACTAAGTTAAATTCGATGCCAACCGAATTTCGTTACGCTCATCCTGTTTTCCCTGCCGTTTGCCCAACGTGTATAACAATATGTACATTCGTCCAATCCGTGTGTATTAATTCATTGTTGTTCATGCTGGGTCTACGCACTGCATACGTCTTAGATTTTTAAAATCTTATTTTTTTCTCACTAGCAGATCTCTTCGATTCGATGCTCCTGCTGCTGCATACCCTTAGCTATTTTTTTTTACCGGTAATAATAAACTAAGAGATATGCAATAGTGAGTATTAACTAACTATAAAATATACATTCGTAATTACTTTCCAAAAGAACTACCTTATATATATAAGTGTCATGCATGTTAAAATAACTTTGGAAGTCGATTATTGTGTGGACATACAATGCCAATTTATCGATAAATGTAATACATTTACGGTCCGACTTACACAGACCGTATTTTATAGGTCTAGAATGCACTACAAATAATGAGAAGTAACAAATTAAATGGCTATTGATTTTCTATCCAAACTTTTTCATTCGAGTATATCTTCCGTTGTGTCTAGATATTAAACGTATATTGAGGTAAGACTTGTGTTACATTGTCAAAGTGCACACCAAATTCATCCGATCCGAATAAACGGCGATTCAGGTATGAAATAGAATGACTTCCACTATGATAAGGAGAGCCTACTATTTGAACTTAGGTTTGTGGGTGGTTCAGTTTGAACTGCGAGATAGTTCCCCGGGGAGGACACAGGCGCCTTCGCTTTAACCCGCAGAGGGAGTAACCCGGCTAGCAGACGTTTCGACTCTGCGAACAAGTAGCTCAATTTCTGCCTTCCCACCTTACTTCATAGCCGCCTCATGTTACCACCAGTGTGCGCTGGTTTACAGTTCCCGCTGCCTGTTCTGTTTTCTTGCGTCATCAAGCGGTGGTAACGGCGGTCGAAGTATACTACATTACATTGGAACAGAGGCGCATCCGAAGCGACCGCACTGTGAGAAGCAACCAGGCGTTTTGCAAAGGCGTCAGGCCTCTTCCTTCGCGCCAATTCCGTGTCCTCTGCTCCTATGTTTCGGTAGCCTGTTTCCAGCTCTCAACTGTTTTACTCATGCGACAGCTTCTGAATTTGCGCCCGTATAGCTTCCGAGAGCTTTGCAGGCGCGTGTACATTTTTCTGAAGTTTTCGTCATTTTCCTCACCTACCCACAGACTGCTGGCTGGCGAAACTCGATGCACGGATTGGATCGATTGGACATCCAGAGACACATAACACCCTCATGCACAGCCACCCTAAAGGCAGGAAACGCATTGCATGGGAAACAGAACTGACATACAGCTGGGAGAGCTGTAAGATGTTCTTTTCTTGAGACGCACTGCGTTTCTCTACCGCTTTGATTTGCCTTTTCTCCTCTACGCTGCGTGCCGTGTCCTTCGAACAAAAAGGAACAGGCACCCGTTTGGACAGAGTCCTGCAGGTAAAAAACGGGCGCTGTTTAAAGGGCGTTAGCAGTCCCGAAGAGTTGTGGCAGTAGCTGGTGTCAGTGCCCCACTGCGAAGTCATGTCCAAGCTAGGCCGTTTTGCCGTGCACAAAGAACGGATTTCTTAAACGTGCATCCGCTGCTGGCAGGGAGGCTACTGAAGAACAGGGAAAGGGAGAACCATAAAACCTCATCGTGGCGGCTACAGAAAAGGTCTGCGCCTTTCTGTGGGTTCGTGCGTATGTATGTGTGTGTTGATGTGTTCGACTGTGACTTTGTGGGTCCTGTGTATGGTGTTCCTTAGCGAAGCAGATCCAGCGGATCTCTACTTTACGACCGTAATAGGATTTAGTTGAGTATAGCTCAAGCGGCCTTTTTAGTGTGGTCATCGAGCTGCGGGTCGGGTCGTCGCTGTTAGCTGGCGGGGTTCGTTTGGGTAGAATCCGAAGGGGTGCAGCACTCAGTGAAGACGGAGCAAAGGGAACGGACAGAGGACACTTCGGCTTGAAAAAAAAAGTCAGAGAGACGAAGCAAGGAGTCCAGAAGAAAAGCAACGGACGAAACCTCATCCGAATTTGGAGCAAGAAAACCGATTCTGGTGAATTTCGATTTCGTTCGTCAAAGCGGTTCCGGCGCTCTCCTTTACAGTTGAACAAAAGGTCGAGGCGAAAAGATCGATGGCTACCATTGGCCAATCTGATTCACTCTGTGCACTATACAAAGGGAAAGGAGGCCGTTCATACGAAACGATAGATATTTACGAGAAGTGATGAATAAATACGGCAGTCAGGAAATATCGACGAACGCGTACATTTTCCAATTTTACAAAAGGTTCGTGATATAAATAAAAGAGTGACATTGCTTGTAACAACAACGAGCCTACACTTGGGTAGACGGCTTGTTATGGTGTATCACAGCAATGGGCACATATATAGCTGTTTATCAGAAGTGAGTATCCTGATAACAGGAGGGCTCCCTATTTTCAAACAAAGAAAAAACAACACAACAGATAGGGTCGTACTTCGTGGGTGGGATTTGTGATTAAATAAATTGAAATAAGAGGAAACAATCCGAATCATACATGACAAATGGCATGATATTAATCAAAGCATTTAAACATTTGTTTACGTAGTGCAATCGGAGCTTACAAGGCTTCCGTTTATCCGACGACAGCTTTCCAATCCACCCGGTTATTTTTAAATTAAGCAAGATATTTATAAAAGAGAGAGAGAGAGGTTTAATTTACACAAGTTGTTAATTGTGCAAATAAGCGAACATCGTCTATTATAGTCTCTTAGCAAATGCGAATCATTGCTTACAATGCTATAATTTAATGTACTTTAATTTCATTATGACTAATTATTTTCAGCGTCTAGCCACTCTTCTGGTTCATCTCAGCCGCACAGGCGTTTGGTACCGTTAGGTGACAAAGTTGTTCTCGAGTGCTTGTCTTCATCCGCTGAAGCTCCGGAAGGCCGGGGCCTTTTCTGGCTTCACAATGGCAAAGAGATTATGCTCGATGACAACGTCGATCTTGATCAAGACTCAGGCAGTCTTGTAATACTTCGCGCTACCCTAGCGAATGAAGGCAACTACACCTGTGGAGTAAAGACGCCGAAAGGCGAAAGTCGACTTGGCGAAACCGCCTCCATTTCCGTTTTAGGTTTGTGTCTATTTCTTCTATCCTTTTGAATGTATGTTGTCCAGCTATTTGATTAAAATATATTATTCCAAGTCAAGTATCTGACTTTTAATCATAACAAATGGACAAAACTATAGACTATACTAAAAATGTACACGTTTGATTTAAACGCCGTAATAGAAGAATTACAAGATGGAACATGTAAATCTGGACTTTTTTATTATGAATTATTTCGAAGACTATCTAAGAAAAACAGGTATTTTAACGATTTTTTGCGTGTTATATTGTGGTCACAGCTGTTATTCTCATCTGATCCAAAGCACTTGCTAGTTGTTTTTGAAGTATCCCTTTAGTACTTGAATAAGTTTTTCGTGACCACCGTTTTTGACCTGTTCTGATCGCAATCTGAACGTATTCTCCGTCTGTCGATATTGTGTTCTGGTTCGTTACATTCGTGACCACCTTTCTATGGTATGCTGCGCTTCCGTACTTTATCTTCCCCCGTCATGCTGCTAACTCTTTAGCAAATGGCGGATGGAGCCCGTGGGGCCAATGGAGTGAGTGTTCATCGCGTTGCGGCCGGGGTCTGCGGACACGCACGCGATCCTGTACGAACCCGCCACCGCGCAACGGTGGCCACGATTGTCTTGGGGACTATTCCGAGAAGAATGACTGTCACGCTGGTGGGCCCCATTGTGGCGGAGGACCACATCCATCATCTAGCCATGCCTTGGGATCGGGAGGTAGTGTCGTCGGCGGCGGCGGCGGCAGCAGTGGAGGATCAGGACAAGGAGGAGGGCCTGTTGATGGACGGTGGGGTCCTTGGTCGGCCTGGAGTAGCTGTGGAACCGATTGCAGACAACACAGGTAAATAATAGCCAAGTTACAAAGAAGCACTCCGATCCCATTGCTTTTGGAGCTAAATCCAAGGTGTGAAGAAATACAAGACACCTCTAATAGTTTCATTAATTAGACGTGTAAATCAATAATCCCAACGTGACTAATGCTAATATATAAGTCACTTTAAAGTGAATAATCCCTAGACGTTTTACGTGCATCAATTTGGCAACTTTATTGAGCGTTGTTTTCGGGTCTTGGCAAGTCTTCGAGCTAGACAGGCACTAAAATATCAAAACAACTTCTGAGACAAATAAGTAAAATTTATCAAAGTAGATTAATATACCATCTATTTAATCAAATTCACTTGTATAATGTCTATGCAAGCTGCTATTTACATTCATTAAGCATGTTCGTGAAACGGTTTCGTATCTCAAATTAAGCGAAATTGGATGTTTATTATTATAGGCAACGCCGGTGCATAAATCCTATATCTTCTCGGGGCAGTCGACCTTGTTCCGGCAAAGAGCAGATGGCAGCCAATTGTACAGGAGGCCTTTGCCCGCTTGTGGCCCATTCTCCGACGCTGCCCCTGCATCCACACGGCCACAACGTTAATAATCACGTCAGCGGAGGTGGCCAACTTGATAATACTATAGGAAACAGCCCAAGCAACGGCAACCATAATAACAATCACTACTACGCTGATCAACATCCGATGCCCGCACACGACCAAGGTACAAGGGCCACAATCATTAACTCACTGATTCATTACTGGATTTATATGTCGTTGTTATTTGCTTGAGAACACTTTAAAATTTCAATATTTCCGTACAAACTGCAGAGTATAAGCAGGCCTATACTCTATAATCGAGTGTCTATAACCTACCACTAAAAATGCGCAGGCTTTCAGTTGCTTTTAAAGCTTTCAAAGATCAGGGAAGAATACCCTAGACTTCATCAAAATTTTGAAGCACCAAACAATATATGTACGGAACAATGGTACAATACAATGCAGAGTTTTCATTCGAAAGCAGTAGAATCGTCAAATGAAAACGTTAACGAATATTTGCTATATAAATAACAGAGATTGAGTAGTTTATAATACTATCATTAATAAATCCCGTTACCTTTTAGGATTCATTGCGGCAAATCTTGGCGGTATCCAGGCAGTTGCACTTGTCATAGGCATGGCGCTCGCAGCAATTATTCTCGGCTTTACCTTCTTGATTGCCCTCCGGTTTTGGCCTGCTAGAGATCCCAGCAAACGGCATCAACCTCTCTACAGTACTGTCCCAGTCACAGGTTAGCTAAGCGTTAAATAAACAAAAACACTCTCCTCAGAAAAACATCACGTTGGGGTAGAATGGATGATACATCACAGGCAAATTTTAAAATCAAGGGTTTTATAGAAGACACGTAATCGCTCCTTACATAGCTACTTATTGTATATCTTGGGCTTTACAAGTTGCTTGGTGCTTTTAACATATGGAGTAGTGTAAAATACAACTATTGCTCTCCAGAATCTAACAATGCGAAAGCCTGTACAAAAATACTTCCCACTAAAAAGGATACCGACTAATAAAAATTACAGAACGGCTTTGGCCCGCTAGAGATCCTAGCAAATGATACCAATGTCTTTATAGTATAGTAGGATAATCCGACGTCGTACGTAACGCTTAATTATGATATATATGTCTGATGTATGATCGGAAGGCTAGAACTCGAGTAACGTAAGTGTCTGCATGCACCTGCGGCAGGCTGTGTAAACGGGCAGGTTTCACTGCATGCAAAAGTAATTACTGTTGCAAATTAGGTGAGTTTTAGACAAAGAAAAGCACTTATTTTCTTTCAGGCGTAATTCCGATACCACCAGACCTGACGCAGAGTTTAAATCGGGCACCGGGCCTTCAGGAATTCCTGAGTGATCAAAAACTTGAGCCCGGCATTAGCATGCCCCTCCTACAGCAGCTCTACGCGCCTAACCTCGCAATTGCTCCGGGTAGTCCTTTACAGTATCGCAATAACACTATTCAACAACAACAGCATCAGCAACAGCAACAGCAGCAGCAGAGGTCCCGCACGCCGAGTTCTACAAGCAAACCAAGAAGCGATTCACCAGCGAGCGGACGACATTCAGAGAATGGCGCCTCTGAGTATGACATCTACGACACTATCTCCGTGACGGCCAGAGCGTCCGTGGCCTCGGGTACGCTGATGCCACCGCTGGGCGTCGACAGTGACTTCATTTCGTGGGCTGCGATAGGACCAGCCGGTGGGCGTATAAACCTCCCGCACCTGGGCGTCTCGATGACGGTTCCCCCGGGCGCTATCAAAAAAGGAAAGTACGACATGTTCGTCGCGGTACTTAAGGAAGACCGCGATCGACCGGGATTTTCGGAGGAGCAGACCATTCTTAGTCCTGTCGTACAATGCGGTCCCAGCGAGGTGCCACTGGCCAGGCCCGTTATTCTAACCTTCGAGCATTGCGCTCAGACTCCAGCCGAAAAATGGTCAATATCAGTTCTGTCTGCCGAGCCAACAAATGCAGGGGGAGCTGGCCAGACAGGCAGTACCGAGGAGGAGTATCTTTGTTGGAAACGAGTAGTTTCACTAGGTCAAGAGAATCTGAATACACCGCTCTATTGCCAGATGGACAGTAGGTTGTGCCATCTGCAGACTGATAGGCTCACCCGTTACGTTCTGTGCGGTGAATCGCAGGTTAACTGTTTTGCAACAAAGTCCCTCGTACTGCTCGCTTTCCTTTCGCGACATTCGTTGAGCCTTTCGCAGAGCGAGTTCTCAATCCGTATCTATTGCGTCGACGAGACCAAGGCAGCGTTGCAGGCAGTCATGGCTGCAGATGACGGGACCATACTCGAATCGCCTAAAAGCATCTATCTACACGATGGAGGAGCCAATCTGTGTCTTACTCTAGAGGATCTGGCAAAAGGCTGGGCCTATAAGTCTGGAGCTAACTATCAGGAGATACCATTTAGCCACCTGTGGTCCTCGCGGCAATCGCTTTTACACTGTTCATTCACGGTGACATCAGCCAATTGCCGGGATCCAAAACATCCACTTGAGTGTAAAGTGACCATATATCAACGGGGCAATCAATCGCATCGGCAGGTACTACAATTAGAACATCACTTTAATCAGGAGTGCAACTCAACGCCAGTCTCGCCTATCTACCGCAATCTCAGCGAGATGAGCACTGGTATTGCAGGTATTGGCAGTAACGTAATGATGACGAAAAGTCTTGATTTACGTGGAGGTGGAACTGTGAGCGTTTCAGTGGTGCCCGTCGAAGGATTCCGTGTATCTGCTGAGGCGCGCTCCAAGTTGAGTACACTACTCGATCCTCCCCACCACTCAGGAGCCGACTGGCGTATGCTTGCTACGGAACTTGGCATGGACAGGTATGTACCTATGTTGGGACGGCGTGTAATTTTCGGACTAGTCCTTTAATGCTACGTAAACAAACGTTAAAGGAAGTATCATCATTCAGATATGAACTGGCTATATTCTGGCCAACTGTGTAACGAACTTTGTTTTTGACTTAGCACACGAAGACAATGAATTAGTTTTATGCTTTCGTTGTCCTTAGAAGCTGCCATTAACGTCGAATTTCACAAACTCTCATATTGCTGTCGCAATTAACTTTTCATATACACAAGAGATGCTAATTTATTTCGTTTTCGTATCTATTTACATTATTTATTAGGTACACAAACTACTTCGCGACAAAGCCAAGTCCTACGACGTTCCTGCTAGATTTGTGGGAGGCACGGCACCGGGAGCCTACAGCGCAAGCGAACCTCATTAACGTTCTCAGGACTTTAGGGCGACAAGATGTCGCCCAGGCCTGCGAGTTGCTCTTTGGTTCGTGGGTGTAACTAAAAAATAGTGAATAGTTAGCGAATAGAGCGACAGAGTATGCGGGAGAACTCGTAGAAAACAAAAAGCTATACATGCATATATACAAATATATAAAAGAGGTTATTGATCTATTTAGCTATCCGAATGATTGAACAAATGGCTAGCAAATGTGAATGATGACAAAAAGCCGGTTTACTAAACAAAACACCTTCCGAGGAGGCGCAGGCCGCCATTATTCGCAGTCACCAGTCATCATCAACGCTAATAGTATGTGGAAGTGTCGTCTGCTAGTGATACATGACTGAGAGTGCTGTCAGAAGTCGACGCGTTCTAATACTGATGTATGGTAATAACAACAATAAAAAAAGAAAAGCAAAGAAAGTCGGCCGCTAAACCACAACCGGCATTTGTTAAGCAGCAGCACATGCTGTGAGCAGTCAACTAACACAAAATTGCCATGCATTTACCATAATCCACTGCCTTCCTAAAACCTTAATGTTTCGAAGTTTACGTCAGGTACCACCGTCAGGCACTCTATCAGACGACTAGCTCCTAGCACGAAACGAAGCCTATGCCCGGGTTCGATCCTAGACCACGCCACCTCCAGATAACCTATCCAAACGTTCACCCGCCTATCCCACAAAGTGATGATTACAATTTATCAATATATAAAGATAATGATGACAGTAATAATAATTATTATTATGTATGGGCACGATGATAATGATACTATCAAGACTTGCGTGGCAATTTATTTAATGAGTGAGTAAGTTTGGATCGGCTTCTTTAAACCACGCATATAAACGAGACAACATCAACTACAAACATGTAGTACTAGAGAATAAGCCGCTCCATACGTTGTTGTACGGATGTCTGAAACCAAAAAACAATCACTGAAGAACGTTACCTCGGGCGCGAGGTCGCAACAGCGAGGATTATAACAATGATTATTATTATTCGGTAGATTATGTAATAATTGCGCATTTCATGTATATACTGTTTTTCCTACTGTATATAACTTAGAGTAAAACGAGGAAGGAATAAAGATGAGCTGCAGGAAAGATGAACAAGAATTGTAGAGTTATTAGATCAGCGGACATAGAACAAGTGTAAATATTAGAAGCTGCGCTACTTATGCTAGGAGACAAGAGAACGGATACAAACACATTACCTCTGCTACCCATTTACTTGGGAATGATGGAAGATGGTGCAAATAGACAGACCTAAGGTGAAGACAATTTGCAGGCATCGCTAATATGTGGTACATACGCGCGCGTTAGCTTTCATTTCCTTTGAAACTTGGTGCAACATGGGACGCCGCAACTATCCGATGATGTCGTGAAAGGCTGATTGTTCCGACGAGAGTTTGAGGACTACTCAACGTATTCCGGAGTAAATTTACTGGTCCTTAGGGGAAAAAAAAAAAAAAAAAAGCTGTGTGTACGTCATGGAAAGCAACAAAGCCATTTCTCGCCTCATTAACCCTCAATTCGTATCGTCCCCCAATATACACAGAAAAAAATTCCTAAGTCACACCTCTTTGTATAGCGACAACAAGATAGTTGTATATCCGGCGTGAGAATGCTGCTATTCAGTTTACAGTGTGAGGACATAGAACGCAGGTTGCGCTTTAAAGATTTCGAAGACGATCCCATATTGTGGTCGTGTTTCACACAGCAAACTGAAATAAAGAATGAGTCCTCATCCATCGCTAGGACAATACTTCGGCTATACAATATAAACGAAACGAGAGTAAGCTGAAAGAAGACTAGGGAAAAGAAACAGAACGAAAAGAGAAAAACAACGGATATCATATCTGGAGTTCAAACCTCTGATGGGTGCAATTCTTTCTGGGTTGGAGTAAAGCGCTTCTTTTTGTTCCGGGCGTCGTGTCATCATTTTCTTGCAAGATTGAAGTAGCGATGTGACAAGAGGCGGCATTCCCGCCATGGCATCTTCCCGCAGTAGTAGCATGTTTCTATCATTATTGTGAGTCTCTGGGCTGCTTCTTCCAACGCTTGGATGTATTGATGACAGCCCTGCAGAGAGAAACAAAGTTGAGAAGGCCGGGCAAGCCCCGCAACAACATATAGATGGATTGCGGTAGCGGTACGACGTACTGCGGGCATAACAGGACGCATGGTGTCCCTTCCGTCGCATCACACGAAAACATACAATGCTTGCATGCCTGCAAGCTGTGTGCTATATACGTGTATATTTGGGTCCTTTGGTTGCTCGATGCAATCTGGTCTGTGGCAATTGTGGGGATCGTTTACTTAGTCGTAATGGCTCACGCAGCACTGAAATAAGAGCTTCGTTTTGTTAGGTGCGGTGCCATTGCGGTCGCGTGAATTGCTTGATGATACACATATGTATCTCTAAACGAGTATATAGGGGATGTAGGGTTATTCTACTATGAAGTGGGTACTTAAGAAATGAAAACCAAGACTGGGAACGTAGAGAATTGGCAATGAATGAAGAACTACGCCAAATGCCACTGAAGAGCGTGAACACGGTGGTATGCGAGAACGAAATGTGCGTGCGTGCCTGTCGACCTGCATCGAGTGTGTTATATAACAATGCCGCGACGTGACCGTGTGCCACCATTGGAGCAAGAGGCTTTTCCATGCTCGGTGAGGGGGGGGGGGGGGGGTGCAAGAAGTTAGGAGAGGAAAGCCAGGCGAGTTTCTGTGTGCAATAGGCTCGAGGTAACATTTGCCGTTGTAAGACATTAACATTGTGCAACGCATGTACATGGACGGGAGTGGACACATCAGTTGTGGGACGGATAGATGGCGGGAGAATGGTTAAGGGTGGGTGGGGGAGATCGGATTTTTGTAAATATTCGACGAGCTGGGGCTCTCTTCGTCGTCATCGTTCTTCCTGAACATTCCCAGGACAGGTATAGAAAGGCAGAGCGGACAGGTAGTTGCTGGTGGACGACAGGCCGTGCGGCATCAGGCCAGCAAGCCGTCGGAATGACACTACCTAAAGTAAGCCTCTTAGCGAGCTTTGGTAAGCTCTTGATGGATCCCAAAATCACCAAAAGGGCCTCAACAAAGCTAGCAGCTAGATGAATCTCTGACTATGGGTCGCCACTGATGAGGCAGGCCTAGAGCCTTCGAAGGGGGGTTGTCTGTCGCAGCCGAGGGACGTCAACGATGGGGACTTTTCAGGGATTCAGTACGCATTTGTTTACAAACTGAGCCGTTCGGGGATACACAAACCGTACGTAGAAACCCCAGAAACCGAGTGCCAGCTCAGTTTTCGGACCGGTGGAAGGTTAAACCAGATTCAGTAGCTTTCCTCCGAGATGCTCCAATGCAGCCAGCATCCCATCGCCCTCACCTAGCGCCCACTGCACCCTGGTATGTCTTGCCTCTGTGAAAAACTTCTACAGGACCTTCCAATGCACGAACCTGCCCGTTAAAAAATGACGTGAAGTAATACAATGCATGTGGTACGATAACGCTACTTTTGTATTTACATTGTCATGCAGTCAAATATATGGTAACAACAAATACAGCGCAACAAGCAGAGTCAGGGAACGAATATCGGGAAAATTATAGTAGATTTTAACACAAACTGACCAGGGGCCTGTTTCAGCAGTAGATCATTATTAAACATTGTGTAGTGTAACCCGATAACATGTCGACAATAACTGCCCATTAAAAATCCTTCAAAACAGATGAAACGATTTTGTGATTTTGTCTGAATGAATAAAGGTAATCATTTTGAGCGAAACAAAAAAAAAATGATAATAGTTCAAAATGTTTTTTTTTTTTTAGATAGTGTACACATTTATATTAAGCAGATAAACTTGGGTGTATAAGTAGGTGCTACTTTTTCTCTATCGAAGGTAAGTGACAAAATTTCTAACGCACATCGGGTTTTATTTATTATTCATTACTATTGTGTGACGCTTGTATCCACTTCAATCTAGCCGACACTGTTCACGTCCGCATTGTCCAGGTAAGTGTGCATTAGTTGTTACGAAACCCTATACTGTTCCATTTCTCTGTTCGCTTAAAAAAATCTGAGCGCTTAGTCTACAACTTCCAAATCATAACTCGAGTTCTCGAAACGAAGTATACGGGCGTACAGGGAGACATTGGATGTTTAACGAGTTGACACTGAGTTCCAGCAACGATAAACTGTCACTGAAATTGATTAATTAAGGAAGTTAAATTTGCACTCGTGAGCCCATAAGTATCGCACATTTTCAGTAAACCTTTGATTCGTTCGGACGTGCTGCTTCGTTCTCTTTAGAGCAGTTTATGGAGTAACGGAAAATGTGTGCGATTTTGCGTGAACTTATAATACAATCAACTCATTACCTGAACGGTTCTAAAAGTGCTTCTGGAATAAATTTGCTTAGGCAAGCTTATTATGTGTATTAAAGAGAGCAAGAGCCTCCCATGACAGCGTGAAGTTCTATCTAGGCGGCTTTGACACTCGGGATAATGATGTACCTACAAAAAGTCTCGTTATTATTAAAACCATAGCAAACGTCGGGGAGAAGGATAACGAAGGAACATGCAAAAGGAGTAGGGGAACAGGAGGCCGGAAATGTTTATTCCCCCTTTGCGCATTAGTATGTTTGCTCTGTGGTAGATATTGAGCGTCTCAATGTGAACGAGCTAACTCTATTCAATGTATTTTATTATGGTGTTACAAGACCGCCACTTTCCTACGTCGCCTTTCCTTAGAACCCCTTTTGTTGGTGGCAGCTAACAAAATAGCTTTATTATCTGCCCTTCATTCACCTATAACAATTCTAATAAAAATAATAATTAGCATTATAATATTCACTATTATTATAATAAATATTCGTATGAATTATAATATCCATATTATCTTGCCGAACGCAGCGCTGCTTATGCCTCGGCGCCTTACGAGTCTTTCCTAAAGTACCGAACCGACAAGCTCGAGTGTACGACGAATTCAGGTTGATTGGTATGGTGCCGAAGTTTAGCTAGTGATGAGACATCGGAAGTGTTTTGTATCTTTTTGAAGAGTCTCGTTCATTGCATAGTCTCTTCGAGCATGCAGAATAGGGCGATTCTTCTGAAAAAGTAGAATGAGGCCTCTTTGGTTCCGATGCGCTTATACTGTGCCCAGCGGCCAATGCTGCAAGAAGACACCGTCCATCGCGCGGTTACTGGCTGCTCATCGCGTCAATATGGATAAAACCAAATACGCCGCATATCTCTACCCCTTTCTGCTGTTGCTTAGAGCGGTATTCTTCCCTTGCCAATCTTTGCTTGCCACGTCGGCTATGGTTGATGGTGGAAAGAGTTTGCGACAGACAGAATTCTTTAACACCAATATGGTGGTAATTGAGCATAATGGAAATCAAGATTTCCCCCGTTGATCTGCATCGAAGAAGGAACCAGAAATTAGGTATTCCAAATCTTCTCCATGAGGTCAAAGACCTCTGAGTCTCGTGTCTTATTTACACAACAACGCCATGAGTCTTGAAGTGGGCATCGTTGGCTAATTAGCCTAGGTAAGAGGAACATCCTAGAGAAACATACTAAGAGTCTTGTGGCGGTGAGGAAATATTTAGCACATATATGGATACACATATATGTATAAAGCAGGTTAGGATGAAGGCTTTTAAAACTAGGTCAAATGTGTCACACATCTACATACATCGAATATTGAGCAGGCAATTTTTAGTGCATTGAAACAGTTCGGGATTTCATCTTATATTTTCATAAATCAGCAAATCTGTTTAACTAAAACCTAATCAATCTGTTTCTGATTATACGCTCTGCACCGTAGCTATACCATCTCTATTGTTTCTTCATAATTTACATGCGCCTCTTTATATTCTACAATTCTCGCCCTATAGTCACCTTGTTTTTCCCGTTAAACGCTGTTATTAGGGCGAATATTCCCTTATCTTAGTCGTCTCCGTCTTTATGTATGCTGTATGGTATTCATAAAAAGGGCTATTTTCCGTTCAACGCCGGGCGACGTTTGGCGTTCAGCGAACGACCAATCGACTACTAGGTGGCCTTCCTTTTCTACCACGGCGGGCTCTATCGTACACATCTTAGCTTTCATCCCAGTCTAGCAACCATGGAGCGACTGTGGTTGGCTAAGTCAACAAGATTTAGCCTTCTCTTGGGAGGGGGCGCGGCCACTGAACCGCAATTTCGCTGCCGACTTGCGGTGGGTCGACTTCCCGCACCAGGTTTGTATGCGATGCGGCTAACATCGGCTAGCGCTCCGTAGCGCCACTTTTTCCTTCACAGATTGATTGTGGGGGGAAGTTTAATTGTATGACGCGAACAGCGTCACGGGCAAACCAAAACACCTAGCAATGACACCCCCAAGAGCTGAGGCGCGAAAAAACTAACCAAAAAACGCCTTTTCAGCCTTCGTTTCCCATAACTGTTCTGCAAATGACTACAAATTTAACAAGCCTTTCCAAGTAGCCGCTTTGTAGACGCACTTTAGGATTGTTTAGAGGGCTGGTCGGTATTGTTTGGTAAAAACCGCATTAAAGCAGCTATTTTCGCTTATTGGGGCCCCCGCCAGCAAATGATTGCGTCGGTGGAAGTTTCGTTTGTAGCAAATTTCGAAATATACCCAATACCACCAAATGCGAACATTAAGATAATAATACAAAAATATGAATATTTAGATAATGGCAATAAACCTTCTAACATTTATCATCCGGGTGACGAAGTTATAATAGATTTCCCATGACGTAAAGTTCAAGGACGACGTCATACCGTTGTTATCCACCGAATTTTAAACGATCCAATCGATGAGACTTTTGGGTTCGATATTATCATTAAAGGTTTTATCAGGACCACTTGGACAGGCTTAATATTATTCCTAAATTATTCCGGACAGAGTATACAGATGAGTCGGTAATCATTTGCTACTTCACAAAATATATGTGTATATAAACTGTTGGAGGTGATATCAGCCTATTGAGTAATCAAATCAATTGCTATTCTGCACGATCGTAAGCATTTTATAATTTCCTCGCTCAAAGACTCATTATTATAACTTGTAAATGTTACGTACCGTACGACTACGGAGTATAGGGTTTTCCGTTCGAAGTTCCACAAAGAACTTTACCACAGTGTGACCTGTCTCAGTACGACTAGTTATTAATGTTTTTATCCATAAATGTATCTGTCATTTGTTTCGTATTACGGCGCGTGTATATGGCACTTATATAAAGAGGAACAATCGCATTGTTGTAGCTTCGGTCGCTTTTTACGTCGACTAATAGGAGTATACCACGACCGTCCTACTGCAGTAAATTATCGATGTGGAAAAAGTCCATTTGCTAACTAATCAGCTTAACGCAACAGAAGAGATCCAAACATTAGAACAGTACTAATTCTCCAGCTGAAGTCGAACCATAGAATCTTTACGATGTGGCAGTGTATAATGACATACTCCAAGGCCTGTGCAAATAGGTCACAGCCGCCGGTTGCGTTTTTGAATGAAAATCCGTTGGCCCGACGAAAATTTCTTGTCATCTGAGTGAAAGTAGAGAGACGTCTTGCATAACGGAGCTGGGAGCGGAGCCACTATGAGCTTCTAATACTGGTTCTCGTCTTATTGGCTGAGTTATAGTGTGGGCCAGGCACATGCAACTAAAAACCCTATGTTAACCTTTGTGTTCCGATGTACATTCTTACTATAATTACACGTGGTGTATTGAATACTATTAGAGGTGATCTTTAATAGTTGCGTTAATAGTTGCGTTTTTTTTTTTTTTTTTTTTTGACTGACCGCATTGTGGAAACGGCAAAAAAGTGAGCAGTTAGTGGGCGTTCTATCAAGCGCCGCATACCGTGAAGCTTCAAGCGATCCCTAAAATTTTTCGAATGGTGAAGATGGATGCATTGAAAAATAGGATAGTTTCGCTCGACCTGTAGATGACATAGGTTTTTCTGTAGATGACATTACTTTTCTTGGCATGCCCATTGCCGGTGTGTGCTTATCAGCCACTTCGTCATTAAACTGAGTCGCCGAAGCATAGGAAGCTCTATGCTCCGCAGCTTGACGTAAGTTGACAATAATTATTCCTCTCATTTACATGTTTAATTGCAACAAGTACCAACCATCAGCTAGCCTTCAGGTACTCGCGTGCTCACTGGGACTCAAAAGACTGCGGAAGGGCCGAGAGCCTTTTGCAGCACCGTTAAATGCTGGCTCGTAACGTGTATCCATCCTGTAGACAAAGTTCAAAATGGTCTCAGCTTGTCGAAGGCGGGGATGCAAGCGCGCTCGAAACAGCAAGACGACAACGAGGGCGTTGGCTATCATGGCTTGAAACGTTAGTTCGTCTCTAGTGGCAGCCACATAAAAGACATTTGACGTTTAATCTGTATCGGACAAGAAGAAAGTCCTTGGTTAGCCAAACTACGATATGTTGAGTCAAGCTGAGAGATGGAGAGTGAGCTTAGCAGGTTGGTGAAACATAGAAAGTGGAGCGTGTATCCGAGTGAACAAGCGGTCCCGCAGGGAATCGTTTTACTTCGTTCCCGACCCACTCTTTGTCCTATTCCTCCTTTTCTTACTGCGTGCATTTCTATTCCTGGCCCGTGCCCCGGCAAGCGGCAAAATAAAACCTATAGAGCATCAGAGGAGGCCATCTAACCCGCCTGAATGGCGACGGAACGAAATAGAACGGATAAGAGATAGGAACAGAGGTTCTGGCCTGGAGAATTTTTGGGTAGGTAGAACTTTTCTTAAGTTTCCCCTCTCTGGGAAAGAAACTAGACGTATTTGGGCAACTCAGCCCTGAGAAAAGACACAATACAGCGTAAATACCGTTCATGACAGGACGCCGTTTTAAAAAGGCTGTTAGCGAATAATACAAGTTGCACCGCGTATAATTTATGTTTGCCAGTTGATTGTTTTTGCATATACAAATAATTCATAAAATTATATTTGATAACCATATCATATTGGTAGTGACAGGTGTGCCGGGACAGGCGAGCATTAATGAGTGCTTTTTTATATGATAAACGCAAGAAATCAATTGACCGCGCGCATAACACTGTTTTCTTTATCTCTTCCTAATAACGGCTTTCATGTTCACAGGTAGATGATGTCTTTTGAAAGACCTTTGCGAAACCAGCAAACAGCCCACGAATATTCGAGCTTTAAATTGCTAGTTGATATTGATTTGAAGTGCTTAAACGGAACCTTGAAATTTAAAGTAAAATTGTGTTTTGCAGTAACTCTGTCAGAGGAAACCTAACAAACGAAGAGCGTTACCTCTGGAAATGCACTCGCACTTTCCGACCTATCAGTTAGAAAGTCGTCCTAACTAAACGAAGTAACTCCGTACCATAGCCTCATTCCCTTTGTGGACTTCTATATGGCGTCGTCTCTAACGGAACACACAATTACGTTTAGGAAAGGTATAAAGAAAATGGTCAACAGACACTGGGGACCTCTGACCAAAAAAGAGCATCGGAATCATGTATACATTGTTGCATCACAGTTTCCCGATAACCGGACATTGCTAAATAAAGGTACGAACTAGAGATCGATATGATCTGATTTATTTTCTTTCATAGCTCCTATCTAGATGTGAAAGCATAATGTTACGATTTTTTTCAACCTGTAAAACCTCTATTGTGACGGAGTTCTATTGGGAAAAGTGCACCTGACGCTTCTTCGGCTCCATCATTAATAGACATCACATTTTAATGTGAAGAACTGTTGTAAAACGAAGTACACGGACGAGCTTCGTCGCATCCGCTAGGACTGAATTCAATTGCGTTTAGCCTGGAATGCAACGTTCACTTAAATTGTATATTAACGCTAAAAACCTTTCTTCTCCCAAAAGAAGGACTTCATAGTTTTACGCAAGCTACACACTTCGCTCGCTTGTAGCTGATTTCCGCACGCATTCGTTCGTAAATGATTACTATCAAGTACCCGTAGGTATAGATTAATATTTACTTAATGCTCTTTTTCACTTTACACGTTTGCCAAAACATCCAAAATACAATACTGTTGTTAAAATATAACGAATATATATATATATATATATATATATATATATGGTTGTCTCGTGTATATATAATCAAATCCTTGTTTGTTTCATCTAAGTGCAGACAAATACAAGAACGAATAATGTGCATCATATTTATAGCTACTCGGCCAAACTGTTGTTAACTATTCAGCACTTGGAAGTTATCGAGAAAAAAATCCCTAAAATCAATGACCTTTATAACCGTTTGCTTGTTCACGGAATAATAATGTGAACCCTGACTTACCTTCTCAGCCCCAACCCAGTACACTGAAATAGAAAAAAGGAGCTAAACCTTTTCATCTCGACCGCTTCCGATTATCCTTGTTCTTTTTCTGCTTGTTTCTATTTTTGCTTATACGATGGCTTTCCTTTAACTAGATGGACCTGCTGCTGTATCTGAGGTTGAGTCACATGAGCGTCTTTTGAAACTAGTCGCAAAATTTGCCGGAACATAGTATCAGAAAGGCCATAATCTTCTGAATGATCAAAGGTCACTTTTCCTTAAAGGGTCGTACCTAAAGATCATACAAGAAAAAAGAAACTGGTTACGCTTCCTTGTTAAATATCGGGATCTAGTCGCAAAAGTTGATAAATTATCCGAAAATAAACGGTGTCGAATAACTCAAGTCAAATAGGTTCTTCTCAATAAAGATACAACAACAATAGATCAGTGCGGTAACGCACTCTTCGTGTGCCAACATATAGCTAGACGTAAAAAATCTAGAAAAACAACTTAGATATCTAGGTAAACGTATCTATGATTCACTAACATTTCGATTATTTGAACTTTATTGTACGAAACGTAAATCTTGCTCACGTTACCAAGTTTAGAAAGTTGGTATCGGTGAGTGTTTCTGTTCTAATTTTAAGAGGCCAGGTTGTTGCATGATCGTTAGGTAACAGCTGTTCCTTTTATCTTTTGTTTGACCTCTAGTCAAAGCCAAGCATTCTGTCGTTTCAAAAGGCAACTTACACCATCACCTCCTTGTCCTGCCTAAAGGATCTTTCAGATTTATCTAACGAGTCCAGTTTAACGGCGCCCATTGACGTTACACGTTGACTAAATTATACTTGCATTAGATTCTCATTAAAAGGTACAGGGGGTACAAAAGTACACCACTTACATGAGGAACAGCTGGCTTCTTCTTCGCGGTTTAACAATGTTTGGCTTTCCTGCATGCACGCGTTATGGTGTACAGTTCTTGTACATTTTTTTGCTATGCTATATGCGTTCTTGGTCGTATTCAGTCTAACTCAAAGTGCATGGCGCAGCGTCACGGTGGTATATTCGCAAAAGTTCTTCATTGTCCTTCGCTAGTAACCAACGTCTTCTAAGTGTAATATGTTGAATTTTAACACAAATTACATAGCATCAATGATTTTTTCGTAAGATATACTATACGGCCGATCAACAACAAGGCGACAAATGTCTGCTTTTGAGGACGTATCGATGACATGAATCATCCGCCGTCGCACAACGGGGAGCACTAGAATAGCCTATTTTGCAGATGGCAAGTTTTATGTCGTCGAATACATAAATGTGTC
>NW_019213319.1:0-18085 GCF_002532875.2 Varroa jacobsoni | reverse complement strand
TATCTATTCCGCTATTTCGTGAGGGGTGGCGGCGCTGGTGGACAATGTTGCGCGTACAAACAACAAGCCACTGCCGTTAGCTATTTACTTTGCATTATCTGCTGTGTACGCGGACATATAGGCCTAAAGCCGGTGGTGGCCTCAGCTGCATCACAATCTAATATATCCTACATTGTCTGGCAAAGTTTCCCTGTTAGTTAGGCTTAACTGAGCGATCGTCGGTAAAAAATAACAGCGAGTTTCTAACTGTGTCTACATTTAGCCTGAAGCAATTCTTTTTTAATTGAAAGTTTTACTTCTATTTATTCAACAACATAAACAACAAAGAAAAAAAACGGGACTGTTTTATGCAAAAGGTGATTCCGTTCGTTCTTCTGTGCCTGTTATGGCACGACAGTAAAACTAGAAAAAAAAAAATGAAAAGAAACGAAAAGTCCTTGTCTCGCTTGACCACATCCCTGAAGCTATAAAGTCTACGTGCACTTGGTCAATTAGCAAATCTCTGCATTAGCTCTTGACTCCTTTAAAAATACTATCTTTTAATGATCACTTTTTTATACTAGGCTAGATGATTTGCGAATTTATTGTTTCATTCACCCTAGGACAAGAGATCGAACTCTACTTGTAGCTAATGTCCAAGTCTAGAAAGTATCTAGCAGACGGCGCAGATTCGCTGATCGCGTACACGATTCTGTAGCTCAACGGATCAACGACGTGTGGCCACATTGCTCTACTACGCTTTACGTTACGATGTAAGATTCCCCTTTTGACACGTATTTTGATTACGTATTTTGATCGACGAACTAATTCAAAATGGCGCTATGATACACCATCAGAGTAAACGAGCCGTGAGCGGTTTTACTATACTTTATATCAAAGTCGCGTATTTTATTTCGTTGGGTTTCACTTCTGCCGGTGTTTCCGGTATTAAATAAAAGAGTTACTATTAAAAGAAAAAAATAGCCTTTTGCATCTCGTGCTAACGGTATGCGAAATACATACAAAGTGCCAATACAAAGATGACCAAGCGCTTAGAAAAAGAGTAGTTTATGTAACATTCGTTCGATAGACACTGTGGCCCAGGCTGACTGATGCACAGCCGGCAGTCGGCATTATTTTTACATGCCAAATGTGAAGCAACACGTGTTGAATTATACTTTTTACTAAATGGTATGTTCAATACTGATTTACTTTGAGTGTGTAAGTTAATTGTTCGGTCGGTGGCGCTTGCCAACTCTATTAGTTCATCCTCGGACTATTCAACATTTTTGTATTGTCGACTTTAAAAAATATATAGTTCGCATTCCTGTTACTAACTCCTTTCATTGAGATGCATTTTACACGGAAATAACAAATGGGTGCAAAATACCGTATATTGTTACTATGACATATTTCGATAACGTATACTGAAGAAGTGACGATTTATTATTACAAGGTGCTCGCTCCTGTCATTACGCTTGAAGCGATGTTGGTCACCACCATCGTACAAAGGTTATCAAGCTAGGAGACCTTGAAAGACCAATACAACTAGATGGCATGCTCACGACTATGCCTATGCCTCCAAAGGGAAACATGAAAGCCAGAGCACGTTCCTTGTTTACGACTTCATTATAACAACATCGATGACATTGAGGTCTTTCCCGCATCGCTAAGCTGACAAGGACAAGTTAGCCCAATTTTTGTGCCTAACCGTGGGCCACTGGCCTGGCTGCACCTCTTTGATCATGACACATCGGTGTCCTGTTAGATACAAGCAACGTTTGGCGGTTGTTACCGCCGCTGCGGCAAATGTGTCCCTCGATTTTTCAATTGCCGAGAACAACCCCCTATTTCAGACATAGTATATAATTTCATTTGTTTGTCCTCCGCTGCTTTGCCGCTCGCGTGACTTGTTCCCATTTATTATATGGATGCATTTTTTTTATCACATCTCAACGTGTGCACGCTCTTGTCGTTTCGGTCTTTGGGTCTACCGGTTGTCTTTCGAACATTTATACAATGTATAATAGTCACACTACTGCGCGCCGGCCACTGTTTTGGCCTCAAGGAGCCCCTTCATGATGCTGCCTAAACGGGGATCTGCGAGCCAGCACAAAACTCTTTAGACGCTACCACATATACCGGCGAGCATCCGTCGGTTTGTTCCGCACGGCGGACAGAATACCTCTCGCACACACGATTCTCGCTGGCTTTCCTAACTGGCCCTTATCCCGTCTGCAACCACAACGTTTACGCCCTTTACACCGCTAGCGAATAACGGCCTTTTCTCGGTCGGAGCGGAACAGCGACTCGGAGAGACGAAGTGCGGGAAGGGAGCGAGAGAAATGAGCTGTAACTGCAAGCCAGTAACAGCAGCACACAGTTGCTTGCACAGGTTGGTTCAAAACACAGCTACTCGGGGACTGTGCAGAGGGCAGTGGCGAGCGTTTGCAGGGGTGCGGGGTCTTCACAACAGCCGCAAGCGCGTGAATGACTGAAATCTCGTTCTAATGAACGATAGCACTAATGAATCGTTGTTGAAAGACATGTCAAAGGGAGAAAAAAATAACGGTAACAATAAAACAAAAAGCGAAATCGAACAACTAACACCACCCACCGCAACCGCGACGGGGGTGCTAGTGACAAAGAATGAATGGACGACGGATGAATCAACAAACAAAGTTTTTGAACACAATGAACTTTTACTGTGCTTTGCATTGTCCACCCCCATTGTCCTCCAGAGCTTCCCCAGACATCCAGCAAATGCAGCGATACCCGCAGCTCTGGTGAAAGAGTTAGGCTCAAATGATGAACATCTATGTTTCAAGCTTCATGGAAGTCGCACTGCACTAGAGCTATTATCGTCACAATTGAAAAAACAGGAAGTTGTACGCTAACTAAGTATCTTACTAAAGTATTCTCGCTTCTATTTTCGGACCAAATTTTTGTCAAATAAAGTTAGAATAGCTTTTCTACGCCCTAGATCCCTAAGCTAGCTGTCAACCCTGTATTCAAGTCTGACGAATGTAATTAACCATTAATTTTCAGTTAAATTGGGCTAACATTAAACGTATGTCTGATGTATATTTGAATGTAGGTTTTCGACGTAACCATAAAAGAAAGCATCATAACTCTATTTCCTCGCAATTGCTACATAAATTAGCTAAATGAACCTATTACCAATGACCGATAGCAGACCTGAACCTTTAAACAGACGGAGGCGACAAATGTGGGCGACTCTCTTTTGAATGCACTTTCAGAAGCGTCATAACAAGCCCGTACCCCGCAAGCTGATCGAGACGATACTGTTTTCGAATGCCTAAATCATTATTCTGCTATCCAACGAGCGGTTATGAAGTGCACATTATGACGGGGCTTATAGTACTTTTTTTCAGTGCACACCTTATCAGTGCATCTCTATTTTCTTATTCTTTCTATTTTTCCTTTATCTTTTTTAACAGGCATGTTCTAGGTTAACCGACGTCGCTTTGCTACACAATTAGTATCTGGATGTATGACGACGGTTCTCATAGATCTTACGCTACCATTGTTGATGAACATATAGTGGTAGAAGCGCTCGATACATGTAATTTTCTATGAAGTTGGTTCACTCAACGTCTGCCAAAATGATAATCCGAATTGATTGTTATATTCAAAATAATACAACTGCAATAATAGAAAACTAAACCCACGTCATCACATACGTTGTGTTTCAGCGAAGAAAGACGTAACTCTTTTCCAATTACTCTTATAGCACGTGGCGTCGAGGTTTGTGTGGGGGATAAAACCGGCATAAGGCAGACAATCCATTGTGAAAATTTCCCGTAAATCTTACAACAGTGTAGCAAAGATCCATTGCCACATATCGCTCCTTTGTTGTTAACGTTGTCCTGTATGTTGCTATGTGTATGTACGAATTCTGTACACGAGGAGCATGACGGAAATGTTAACCAGTGGGAGGGGGCTGAGCCGTAAGGAGTGTATAGAAGCCAACATAGGTGTTAGGTACAGGTATACAGCAACTTAATGCATAGCACAATTCAAAACAATACGAACGAATTGCCACCCTGGCCTGAACGGTGCCTGAAACAATGCCTATAACTACCAGCAGGAGACAGGAAGAACGGAAGGGGTACTAGCTTCGCATGAATGTTTAAGCATGTGCATCTTGCATCACGTGTGCGCGAACGTAGTATGCCTGTAAGGGAACTTGCTTATATAGGACTACTGCTAGGGCATGAATTGTCGGCTCTCAATCAGTTCATAATTCTACATGTTGCGCACGGGAAACCTAACCTTGGCTGCCTTACGGGTCGAGGAGGAATGCTACAATGTGACCATGAGAAGTAACGGTCCCAGGAGGTTTCCACAGCGGTCCTGAAAAGGGCATCAGGGTCTTGTCAGCACTGTTGAGTAGCGTACAGCAATGATGGCGATAGCGGTGTTGGCGTCATGTGGCTAGAACGTTACGCGGTGCGTCTTTCGTGTATTTCGGTACAAACTACGGTCACTCAATTAGTAGAATACAAAGCCTTTGACTGTATATATCTACAAGGCTTGTAGCTGTACTTTCGATCTGGTTATACGGTGTCCGTCGTCCTAAAACTACCGGCTAAGACCAAGCACTGAATTGTGTAACCATGGATCGGCTGCATAATGTAACACTATAAACTGCTATTCTACTCGAAGATTGCTTTCCACTTGTTTTCAAGGGCGGAATTCTCCGAGTTGCACAATCTTGGCAGCGGCCGTTTCAGGATTATGGTTTTTTTGAACTCTCGAGAGTAACTGGTGAGAGCTATGATGACTTACGAACTAAAAATTCAGAGTATGGCCTATTTGGTAAACTTCCATATTTTGGATCTTTTTGTGGGACACCATTCATATTGAAAACTATGAAGTTTTCAATTCAAGCAAATGGTTCTTATGGTATAGGTTTCAGATTCGTATATATGAACCATACATATTCCACTAAAATAATTTTATTTTTGCCTGGATTTATGCGTGTTGTGATGATGCAACTTAATTGTGAGATAAATGCTCACCTTTTATTTTGTGCTTTCGAATATAATCCTTATAGGTAATGCTTTTGCCGGGGTCACCTTTCAAACTGGCATCGCTTAGATGCAGCAGACCAATAAAGAAGGTGATCGAACGAATTTTTGTCCTGCTAGGTTCATAACGCTACAATTAAAGAAGGTTAAGAAATAATATCACCGATTTTTAGAGCATGTGTCGGAAGCTACAACTAACCCCAACATACTATTATATAAACCTGAATATTTTTTTTAATACAGAACAATTTGCATTGTGATAAAGATAAAGTTAACGAAATAGTAAATGTGATAAGATAGCTAAGTTTTTCCTAATTCATAAAACGTAATTCATTAGTCTTTTCATCTAGCTAAACCGCATGCATTCACACTGTTACGGAAGGCGCCATTTGCATGTTTGCTGCTAACGGTGATGGTTATCTTCAGCCGCGTGCAGAGACGTAGAAGATCGCAGAAACTGTGATATAAGCACCCAGAGCTTACGCTCGTTGGAGAAGCCATTGGCTTCATGCGTTAGCCTTGTGCCGCTAAAGTCGGCTGCAGCCGCTAAAGGATTTATTAAACCAGCTCCACTGCCGCGCCCCTCCTTCCAACGCACATCCTGAATACCTCCGAGGCATTCGCGTTTTCCTTTCTTTTTTTTCGTTTTCTTGTGGACGAGGCGCACAACGTTGCTCTGACGTGGCCATAGTATCCAACTGCAGTATACAGCAATAGTGTCAGTAATATAAGCGGGTGTGGTTGCTTTCTTTCTCCTGCGTTCACTTTTGCAATCCGCCGGAGTAAGTCGAGATTGAGAAAGCACGAGTTGGGACGTTTGGCTCAGGGAGCGGACTAAGCGCACGAGCGTGCAATATGTGAACCCGTCTAACATCAGCAACACTAGAAGCAGCAACGATAACAACAGCAGTTCCTTTAACGATGGCACAGGATTTTGGCCCGACCAACGTAATGCAATACAACCTTTCGCTTTGAGGAGACGTTCTCTTGACAGGAACGCTTGCCTCGTCAGGCAAACTTATTCGGCCCCTTTTCCCCTACTTAAACTACGATATGTTTGTACTTAAACTAACCAATATGTTCCATTGCTAAATCGCCCGACGGGGCAGTGTAGGCAAGGCAACCCGTTTTTTTTTTTTAATTTCCATATGATTACTACGTATTTGATTGAAATCCTAAGTTTGCCTAAAAGTCTCTAGGTGTTCACAAAATTGTATAATGACACTACGCCAATAAATCTGTTTTAAACACAACGGTGTTTTGTATTGGGTGGATCACGTTTACTAAATGTTCCTCATGGTACCTCAAACGCCGTCTTTTAAGGTAAGTTGCTGCTGTCATTGACTTCATATTGGCAGATCTGAACTAGATGTAGAGGTCTGAGTTCATAACCGGATTCGATACGATTCGAGCAAATAGTTAAATAGCGCGTTCTTTACTGAATATTAATTACGATTACATAGTACAAGAAAGAAGAAAGTACTTAACTTAATGACACGTACTGAAACAAACTTGGTTATGTTTTATTGAATGCGAAATACCGTAGATAATGGGTTTAAAAATGCCAGTTAGAAGTAAAACATCCTTGCAAATGTAATCATATATTCGGGGGGTTCGGTATATATTAGGGCAGCACTAAGATCGGTTGTTTATAACTGGATTTAAATGAAAACAGGTGTCTATATGAAATCGTTTCAACAATCGGCAAAGAAATTTCTAGCAGACGAGCTGATTAAAGGTAACTGCAGTTCGCCTCGATTAAGGTTGCAATTCGGGTCCTAAGCCATTCTAAAGATGGATGACAAGGCATTTTTGAACGCCCTTCAAATAGCGGCAGTCAGTCAATCTACGTTCTTATGCGAAGATGTATTAGACTGTTGCTCATTCACGTCCCTACATATATCCAATAGATTCATATCTCGGCTGTACGATGTCCATTAGTCCTTGTCCCAGGACGTGCCATGATTCTCAGTCAACCATACACTAATTTGTTCGTATAAATGGGTACGCCGTCTGGCTAAAACACATGTGGCCTACCATACGACACGTAGTCGTTCACAGTTCCATCGTAATTCTTGTTCGGTATAAGCAACAGATACGCTTTTATATGAAGTGTAACCACGTAACGCCTCTTTCAGTGAACGTAGACAATGGCTGAAACGTTGTGCTTACCCAAAATAAGGACATTTTTCCTAATCAGGTTCTTTCCATTCGGCGCATAAAAATTTGCTTTTATGTTTTTGGGAGCCACATATTCAGTCGTCATGCATAAACCTTCAATCTGGTAACCAAGCAAGTTTAATAATCTTATCAAAAGGTTGTCCGAAACGAAGCTTTTGGACAGCAGGTGATCTTCCCTCATATTCTTGAGGCAAACCTCCTGCCTTTATACTGACAGATTTGTGGCCTTATTTTCTCTCTCTCTCCCCCCCCCTCTCTCTCTCTCTCTCTCTATATATATATATATATATATATATATATATATATGACGTTAAGGTTTGAAAATTGAGAATAAATAACAAAGGAGAATTAAGTCCGAAGAAATGTCCAAGAAGAAAGGCCAAGTGTGTATAGTATCCTCGTTTTGACTTGCCCATTCATCCGCGCTAACTTGGGTCGAGACACGGGGTTGTGCGAATGACAGTATTCGTAGATTCAAAAGCGCTGCCAAACGCCACCACTTTATTGGTCGTAGTATTGAATCGCCGTGGCTGGCTGGCAACCTTTATCAAGCTATTGTGGTCGTATCAGTATTATGTGCGGGTGCCGCAGGCTAAGCACAGTCTGAGAAAGGAGGAGTAAACTGAGAAAGGCGAAGGGGGCTGGGGACAATTGAGGGGTGGCAATGCAGAGTGACAGAGACCAACCCTAGAGGTGTTGTCAGTCTCTGTCTGCTTCCGTCGGACGGTTGACGGGGAAGTCGGGGACTAGCAGGTTGGTAAGGTATTGGCTTGGAGTCGCTATCTTGCGGTAACACTCGATATATTCTCAAACTGCTTTATGTTACCGACCGTACTGGTCGGGCTATTCTTCGTGGCTCGTAGCACTTCTTGCTTCGTCTGGAAGCGTTGTCTCCTTTTTGAGAGTCTTTCAGTTACAGGCCGCTTTGACACCCTGCTCCGACAGCCTAAGCATGCGGAGCGTCAGTGCCCAAACTACTCCGTAAATGCCACAGTACGTTTGAGCGTAGGGGTATTTGCTGGCGTGATACATTCACCGAAGCAGCGGTAGCAGACCTATTCGTGGTGCGCCGGCCGTAATCCCTTAGCACTAACAACACCTTTTGTGGTCGGATCAGCGACGGATTCTCTACTCCCGTGCTTTCGCATATCTACTTGGTCTACGCCCCGCCAGTAACACGTCTATGAATCCGATGCATTGTCGCCACTTGGCTAATAGAGAGAGAGTGAGAGACAGAGCGCGTTAGTGTGCAAGAACCTTTTTGGGGATCCAGGTCGAGGGTTGAGTTTTCAGCAGGCCGTACGGTTTGCTGAAGGGGGGTGCCTTGCTCGACTAAAAGCTGTCGACAATCCCGACTTTCGAGCAACTCTACTTCTCAATCAAGCGCAAGAAGTGAGAAAGAATTGCAAGGATCTTGCGGAGAAGACGACGAAGAGCTCACCAGTGGAAGCTTCAGCTACTGTGACATGACCGCCGTTCGAGCGCCTGTATAGTCCGCCAATGAATGAGTGGATGAATGAATAGGATTGAAGAGTTCCTCTTGCTTCCTTTATTAAACACTGTTCGTTCATTCGAATGAGCTAAGAGTCGTTCGAGATGGCTCCGTTGTAGTTGTCGCTGCCAGGAGCTCTGCCATGGCTGTCGTTCTCATTGATTCATTGAATGCAGGCGCGAGCACAGTAGCCAACTTTTAGCACCCAACGACGTCCGTCCTAAGGCCATCGCCTTCAATTTTCCATTGGTTATCAATTCCTCCAGCCAGTTTCGTTCTTTCTTCTGCTGTTTTTCTGAGTCAACTGACTTCAGTGGTTCTTCCGCGCTACATTCTAAAGACAGCGCCGTCATTGACGCCTGTTTTCAATAGAGATCGTAGAAGCTTACCCGTATGGGCGGTTGTTACACGATAAAGAGGCCACTCCTTCCCGGGTGCAAATTCAGAGATACACCGGACACGAGAACATTAAGTTGTGTTGCTAATTTTTAGCAGCATCTTTTCCACATCTAATGGAAGTATGTTGCAAGCAAACTGCCTTCAGGCTGTTTCTGGTAGCGACGGAATCTTCTGCCAACTTTTTTGGCCGTACGCAATCACATTTTCTTGTGAGCGATTTGTATTTTACAGTTTGTGATTATTAGGTACCTGCTGACAACTGTGTGAAGGTGGCCAGGACTTGTGCCGCCCATCGGAGATAGGCTCGACAAACAGGAAAGATGGGCTGAACCGCGCCTTCCATAAGCCATCGTTCTGTTTCCTGCAGTTTGCTGGAACCGCTTTATTTCTCTCTTTGTCATTCACATTCGCCCGATTTTGGTGTATTTTCTCCAGAGGGTACTCCTCAAACATATTTAGCCTGCTTCCTAGCCAGGCCCACCTTAATGCGGCCTGCCAGACTTCCGCTGGAGTAGTCCAGCCTTAGTGTTTTCGCGTTTGTTTTACCGCTGCGAACTCTGTGACATGAGCAGGGAACACGAGAATGGCGTACTACCTTAATATTACAGTCAGTGGGGCTGGATACCGAGTCGATAACTAGCAAGAGGCGGAGGCAAATCTCCATCAGTGGCAGGCCACTATTCGGTTCGACAGAATGACTCAGCAATGGGAGTTTCCGGAAGAGGCGGGTAACGCGGGCTATCCCTGAACCGTGTTCGTGTTTTGTGCCCGACTTCGCTTTGGACTCCGTTTGGAGTCATATATTCTATGCAACTATGTAGTGTTTAAAGTAACCAGCTGTATGCGACGAAAGCCCACGGATATACAATATAACGAACCAATGCAAATGCACTTATTAACCTACTGGAGAACAACAGGAAAGTTCGATTGGTTAATGAATTCACACAGTGTAGCCAGCCTATAATACTGATCGAATGATCGTCCATTAAAATAAAGAGCTGACAATACGGATTTGGCATGGCCTTGTTGGGAGCATTAATGGCCCTTGGGCCCTTCGTTTTCGGATTTGAAGAAAGGATACGATGCAGATATTGCGGTCGGTGCAAGACCCATCTTAATTGTAAACCAAGTACGATTTGCGCTTGCGTTAACAGTTACGAAGGACGAGCTTTATATATGAATGTTAGCATATGCTCTACTAAGAAATAGACTTCGACGACCCAGCAAGCAAATACATTTGCAAACCATAGGAAAACATAAAAAAAAACCTTTTAATCGTCGTTTAAGTTCGGCCAGAAATATATTATTGATACAAATATAATTCTTCTATGATATACCATGTAGGTACCACAACACCGTTAGTCATATAAATGTTTCTACGTTTAATCAAAAAAATCAACTGAGATGTGGATACCCTGGGTAGCCGACTTAACAGAATTAAATATTTGCTAGGGATTCAATATGTAATAATAGTATTGCTTTCATAGTATTTTTTGCAAATAAACGAACATAGAGCATGTGCACTTTGCACTTACGGTTGCTTGGAGCCGTTATATTTTTGACCATCAGTCACTCCTCCATCAAAATTAAAAACGTATGTCGACAAATGTATACCCTCTATTTGCTCACTTGCTGTTTCAATCTGGTATAAGTTAGGCCACAACTCCGCCAAGAGGTAAGGTTTGACCGCTTCAAGCCAAATGCGGACATTGTGGATAAGAAGCCTTGCGAAAGGGATCTATAAGTATAGGAAACCTTTGCTCTCTGTCATGCGCAGTTAGAGGACCTGCTCCCGAGATGTCGGATGGATCGCTGTAAAGTAGGACCCTGCTTGTGTCCCGCTGTCGGAGCGTCAACATACAGCGCGGTAGCAAAGACCTCTGACCCCTGTTTGTATGCCGCTCCCTAGCGGCTGTGCTGCTACCTATTGCCAACCTAATCTCCCTGACACTAGCGGCAAAGGTTGAATTGTCCGAGAAAGCCCACTGAACGAACAGAAACTCGATGAAAGTGGACAGCAAAATCCCTTCGGCAAGGAAACGCCTTGTACCGCTTTAGACGCTGTGTGTCGTTGGTTGAGCGCAAGAAACCAATGCTATAAGACTCACTAGTAAAGACTAGTAGCATAAGAAGGTGACGAAGGGACTTCGACCTGCACCGATCGAACGCATCCTGTCGTCGTTGTCGAGATAGATTGCTGGCCAGATAGGAGTCAACGGAAGAACGCACCAGGAACGCGTGACGGCCAGGCTAGAGACACCCGAAAAACACCGATGGGGGAGCTAGGCCTCTTCTCGCCCATTGAAGCGGCCAGGATTGAAGTAGCAACAGAAAAAACAGCTATCTCAATGATATCGGATGACCATCAACCGTCATCTATAACAATCGCCTATCAGGTCAGCGATGTAAAATCTTCGCCCTTTTCTTCAACAGGCAGGTTCCATGGGCTTCTTGTATTTTACTTCTATTGCGCCTCCGTGTAGAGAGCTAAGAGCTCGGTGGGAAAGTCACCGGTTTACATCGTCGATATCGACCTCATGTTGTTGTTACCATGAAACAATAGCACTTCCCGTCCATTTATCTAACGAAGAATTGTTCACAAGAAAGATAGGACTGACGGGCCAATAAAAAATATGCGAACCAAAACAAAATACAGATACGCAATTTCATTATGCGATTTACTATATGTATATATATATATTTAAATGGCTGCAAATGAGATAGTTAAATGAAGTTATCGCGGCTGACTAATACTATTAATAATTAATATTATGCTTAGTATTACAATTATGCTAAACATAGGCTACATATTTTATTACAAAAACTAAGTTGGCTCAAAGCCAATCTAATAGGATTTTTTTTTATTTTAGTATTAAAACTTATTTCCAGATGCCGAAAGGATGCCCTACATCGGTAGAAAAATGTCCTTTTTTTTAATTCATTCAGCTATTCCCGCTGTGTAAACAAATCCTCAGTATCATCCCTTGCATATAGCATCAGAAATTTTCCTTCACCAGAAGACCTACCCGGGGTGAGTCTTGGTGGACTCACCTGATGTTCTCCCGTTATAGACAAAGCGTGTTAGCATAATTTTAGTAAATTCAGGGTAATCTTAACATCCTCCGAAACGTGTCGGAAATTTAGGAATTATTTCGTCATGGTACGGTATATATAAATGCCATGCATATGCTTGTTTAGTTTCAGGTCGTTACTTAAAACCGCTCAATTCTGGTCCCCAAGGCAACATTAAACGCTTTTGTTCATCGCCTTCAAGTCTACCTCCTCAAGACAGCAGAAAGTGCGGTCACGCTAACCATTTGATAGTTGGGCTGGTCGATTTTGTTGTTTAAGAACAAGCGAAAACCATGCGTGAGCTTCGCCGTTTATGGCCGTTGAGGGTGTCAGCGTGCCTGTTTATGACAACGGAGAAGGCCATATTCTGTGGGCATTCGTTGCTCCTGCGTCATCCTCTGCGTTTCCACTGCTGTCCCAACATCTGAGGGCCAACATCTGAAGATACTAGTGGTGGATAGCTGTTGCGAGTGAGCGATGAAACGTATATCAACACTCTATGTCGATCCTCTGCTCTGTCTGCGTTCGTAGAGGAAGGGTAAAAAAGCGATGACAGTACACAAAAATGAACAGTATTGCCATTAAGGCAAACTTGTTACAGGTCCTATATATATATATTATATATATATATATATATATTACGTTACATACATTCCCTTGGACCATCAGCCGTCAATGCTGACCATGCGAAACTTGCGCGTACGACATGTAAGTAGAGGCAGCGACGATCAATCTCGTTTCAGATGCCGTGTGGACTACTGGACAATGACCGGTTGGTCGACGAATTTCAAGAAGCCAACGAGCCCGCGCCATTGCAAAAGATACCAAGAGAGCCTAAGGTGGCTGAGACGAAGTTAGATCAGCGACATCCAGCGAGGGTTGAAATGGTGTCACGGATGGAGATCGGTGTGTAGGATGAGATTATACGGGAACACGACGTGACTTCGCAGACGTTGAAGATACGCGGCTCTAGGCCGCCTGCCTGCCTGCACGCAAAGCGTCTTCAACCCTCATTTACTACCGGCAGCTCTCCCTAGGATTTCCCCGCTGCCTGTTCGCTTCACACTAACATACGGTACGGTGCGGCAAGGGCGTGACGGCACTGATATACCCTAACGGCGGGCGATGAGGTTTCGTGTGTATAGGGCTTAGGCCACAGGGAAATCTTGGAAAGGGTAGAGAATGAGGGGGGCATTGCTTACTTTGCAGGCATTGGCTACCTACCATCATGTATGAAGGCCTATTCGGCCAGAAAAACAGGACCTTCGCTAAGACTGAATTAGCCCAAAGAAGATATAACCGTCGTGGACCGAAATGGACGTGTATGTGGTTTACGAACATCCGTCAAACGGTTGACACTTATACGACACTCAACGATCTCGCGCTTTACGGCATATTTGCCGCATATTACACAAACTTTAAGTGCAGATGAACCAACGTTGAATAAACACTGTCCAGCGTACATTTTCTAGCACAAGCATGGCGGTCGAAAATGTTTTTTAGTTGATACGTGTCGATTAATTTGATTGATGGTTCAGTAAACACTATCACAATAAGATGCCATTAAAAATGAGACCATGATGCAATTAACAGTTGGGTAACTACTGTCACCTGCTTTTCTCTAACGTAATGTTCTGCTGCCACATATACATTTTACTTAATATACATCTGTGTTTTTTGTAGATGTTGGCTTCATGTCATATGACATATTAGCTGTATAGTTATATAGTGGCTATTTTTGAAGTTCAAAACCAATGACCTGGCGATACACAAGTGCTTTTCTCGGCGCGAGGATGACTATGAGGACGTACTTACTTCCCAGTTTTCATTTATATGTTTTAGGTTCACAGGACGAGAGTCCGTTAGGGCTAGCTTGTGTAGCCTCAAGGCCACTTTACTATAGGCAGGAGCTATTTACTGCTGTAAACTATTATATATTTGGTGTTTTATAGCATTTACCTTTTTTAAATACTAAGCTCGGTGTCCATTAACTTACGGTCCCTTAGTTTGTCATCAGATTGACCAGGATAATCCTTGGACATGTTAGGGATAAGTAGCCACATCCAGAGTTACGTCTGAGATACAATAACCGTAAACAACATACAAACCTGCAGTGAAATAGTAGGAGAAGTATAGTTTGACCAAAATGTTTTGTAGATTCTGAACACGTCTACGGATTTGCTAAACGTTTTGGCAGCAGTGTGGTGGCTTTGTACCACCCTCAACTGCAGCTTCTGTCATCACGACAGCCACTGTTCGCATCGGTACTCCGTGTGCCTTTCGTACGGAACACGATAGAGTAATTGGGACGTCGGCCGGTTGTCTGCAGCGTGCAGCCTCCTTGGGGGGTAACGGCTCCTTAAAACCCCGCAGGGAAATGAACTTCTATTAACATATCAGTTGGCTGAGGTCCATGACGTCTGTCTGTCTCTATCTACCTATTATCAGATGACTATCGCGCTGTGTACCGATCGACAAGACGCAGAAAGGCGCCAATTTCAAAGTAATTTTAAGCCGCTTTCGCGCCGAACATTTCACATGGTTCGTCCTCGATATGTTGATTAACATATTGTGATGGTTAGTGAAAAAGACCGAAGAATCACCGTAAGCCGTCTATCGTCCTTAAGGAGCTCATTCATAAGTAAGTTAAATTGTAATAGCAGGCGCCAATCTGTACACGTGATAAAATAAATGACTAAATGTCGTCGAACTTAATGACACCCAAGCTGACACCCCGCTATTTTACATTAAGAAAATGATGTCTTATCTACAACTCAGGACTAACACAAGTAGTAAATGCTATATCTTCTACCACCAGAATTGGTTTTGGAACAATGATTTTCCAAATAGGTGTTTCGCTCTTTGGAACGCTGATTTTACAGAGAATATTCGGAAAGGGAAAGATGGCCCTGATAGCAGCTTCTCGAAGGACATGAAGGTCCCTATGGTATACCAATATTGAAGGCTATTGAAGTATTGACAGTTACTGATTTGGCGAAGGTCACAGACTACGACAAAATCTAAGGCAGTGTCCAAATGGAGGCAGGTATGTTGGCCATCTACCATTTTGAACTGTAGTCGATTAGTAAACAGAACAAAGAAGCTAAGTGGGGAAAAAGCAGCAGTTCGTGTTCGGAGCAAAAGAAATCAACAGGTAAATTGTAAATACAGATTCACACAATAACGGATTCACACGAACGTGATTTGACAGCACCATTGTATGTGTTATATTGCGTGCGATGGTAGGACAACGTAGCTTGTACAGAAAACATGCGGTAACATCCTGAAACAGAAACATCCTGGAAGTAAAAACTTACTTACTAACAAAATGAAATGCTATTACGAATTTAATCCCGGCCAACGGATGACAATACAAAATCTGCTATGATACTGAATTCCACTTCAGTACATATAGAGATAAAAACAAAATAACAAAAAATAGCAAACACAATATAAATATGTGAAGCCAGGTTAAATGCGGGTATTTAGATTAAAGGAAGGTAGGAATGCACCATAGCAGTTTATTTAGTTATTAATGTATGGATATACGGGTATATTTGCTTTGTTTGGTTAAAAACGAGTCCATGCTATTGAAGGGATCTCGTGTTTCTTAATATGAATATTGTACATCCAGTCGCAAAAATTCAAACAAAATCAGGCAAAAGCTCGGTAAGCTTCTAGGTAGCAACGCATGACTTAATGAACGTTATCGATATAAAGTATGACGATTTCCTAGGAAACCAGCTAAAAACGGATAGCTACTTGCGTTAACTTTGTGATGTGTTGTCTATACTATAAAAAAAAAAAAACCTTTAAAAAGGGCAGAGTGCAAGGAACTCGTCGAGCATTAAGACGAGTCTATATTTAAGCGATATTTCATAAAAGGTCTAGAGGAAAACGTAATAAGCCAAAAACAGCCATAGAACAGAGTGTTTTAAAATGCAACAATGGCCGAATGCAACGAGCCTCGCTTCTGCTCCAACACGCAATAAATGTTTAAAAATGGCATTGCAAAGAACCATATTACTGTTATGTAAGCTGACTCGGTAGCGCTGTTTGATGCTACTACACCAGGTGAACGGCTGCATTTATTACAGCTCTACCCAGGTTAACAGTTGAAATGTTAAGTAAAAGTTTTATGTAAAAAACAGACCAGTAAACTCAAGGTAGATATTTTGAGTAAAAGGCCAAACTTCTGTTAGAGCTTATAATAAGCGTGACAGTACACAGTAACGTCGCTTGGCCATAATCCAATGTTAAGCTTAGGTTTCTAGTACAGTCCTTAATAATAAACCCTTCATCAATCAAATGTACCATGCAAGTATTAAAATACTAACCTCTACTGGATCGGTACAAAGTAATAATTTAGATCAAGGGTGTGGCGTTAATAGATATTAGTACCCTTTGCACAGTTCAAGCTGAATACTCAAGGCGTTCATAACAAGTTGTTTGTCTCACCAGATCGAGCTTGTCACTACGGCGTTGGTCATGGCTATAAGACACTCATGGCGGCCAGATACAGAGTGGTGCGAATAATTATGACATAGTAAGAGTTCTTGTCGAAACCGGCACCAGCCTAGGTTATACGCGCTTCAGATTATGTAACTCCGATTAGCGTTCTGAGTGAGCCAGCACCTGCACGGCGTCCACGTAGCAGCAAACTATGTTAGGCCACAGCCAGGCCAATACGTTTCGACAAGTCATTTCTGTGTTCTTTCTTCGTTCTGTTCCTTCCCCTTTGCGGAGCCACTGGGGCCAGAGAAATGGGCTACTATGTTCTATACTGGAGCCGTGGGTCTCGCATAGAAGCGAAGCATATCCTTGCTCAGATTGGATAATTCAATCAACAGTGAAAGTCGGAAAAGCCGTGAGGGTGCAGAAGATGATCCCATGAATAGCTAACTGCCCCCGGGGTCCGAACGCAGCTCCGTTTCGGTCTCCCCTTTCATGAACGTGAGAGAAAACGATGAACGTAGATACTGAGAGCAAAGAGAGGCGAGGAGAACAAGAGATAGCAAGCGAGGTATACTAACTCCTTCAGCATTTTCACCCTCGTCCTCATCGACTGTACGCTATGGCCTCCTGTGCTGAGCTGACCCCCATTTTGACCTCATGCTGCAGGAATCTTCTCGAGACCTGACGGTTTCCTTAACCTTTTCCGCTATTGCGACCCATCTTCTTAGTCCTCAGGAATCAAACGTGCGACCATAAACGAGCTGCCTGCTTGCTGGCCAACTGGTAGCAAAGACGCTTTCTAGCTATGGAAAAGATGCAAGGAAGCGGGGTGGACGAAAGCGAAGTGCAACCGACGGGTGCCGTCCTGTTCCCCGGGAAGGTTACTGCTCTATCGTTGGAGCTGCAGCTGTTTCGTCGCCCGTCGCTTGTCTCTCTTTCAGCTCCTCGGCTCTTTTTTCTCTTCCTGGTTATTTAATGCCTCCATCGACCAGGCATGGAAGGCAGTAGGGCGACCCTGTAGTGGCTTTGCACTGCTCAACCATCGTCCATCTTTCTCTGAGCCTTTTCCACAAACGCGCGTGCAAGTGTAACCGCTGCTAGCCCAGCAACTTCTGCTTGCAATGATCAGAGGCACTACGCCGTATCAGCCGGTTGACCATCGGAATATTGTACATCCGCAAAGGGACCCTGGAGTGCGGCCCACGAGAGCTTTCCCGTCCAGACGATTTCTCCTGGGCCGCTGTACAACTGCTGGTCCATTTCATCGGCGGTCTCGGTCACAAGATGATACGAAAAACCGACCCGCCAGCTTGCCCAGTCACCTGAACGTTCCTGTAACTCTTCACGTTGGCGCAAATAATTTATACCGGTAGTAACGTTGTTGCAAGACACCCATTCGTTTTTGTCAACGACATCTTTATGGGGATGCTACTAGCCGAACAAGAGGTTTACC